>NW_026705222.1:600000-846329 GCF_029867415.1 Vicia villosa
CATCCTCAATCAAAGCGTACTTCTGGTCCCTCTTCCCTTCTTTTGAGGTTAGAGAGAGAAAAAGCAACGCAAAAAAACACAAGAGAGAGAAAGATAGTGAAAGTGTCACATTACTAGTGCATGTAAGTACTTTGCACAATGCTACTCTACTATACAATTTACAAAACACTAAAACCACATTTAAGGTTTTTCCTAACACTTCCTTAATTCTCACATATCTTGTTTCTCTCGTACCTCGTCACATGTTCCATCTTTTTCAATTTTCATTCGCCATATTACACACATAACCCTTTTTTCATTACTCAATTTTCTCTGCCGTTTTGGATATTCCCTTTCATTTGGGATTCATTCTTCAAAAGGGTTTGTTTGCTTTCTCAGAATCATCTCAAATTCTTGGTAAAGTTTCCACCTTTTGTTTTGTTCTGTTTATGAGTTTTGAGCTTCACTTGGTTCTGTGCAGGTGGTGTGGCTTCAAAGGTGGAAGCTTTTTATCTTTTGAGAAAATGGGGTTTTCGAATTTGGGGATGCATGTGCCAATTATTGTTACCTCCATGATTGTGATTCTAATGGGAAGTTTCTGTGTTGCAGAAACTGACCCTGTTGATGGTATTGTATATGCTTCTCATTCTTTGTTTTTGTTAAAATATTATATGAATTGTTTTAAAAAGCTTCGCGATCGAGTAAAGGCTTTCGCAATTTCGTTTGGTACCACTCTCGCGACACTGATTGCGGTCGTCGCGGTGTGAATTACTAATTACAATTTTTACTTTAATCGAAAAAGCGGTGATAATGGTGGCATCGGTATCTGTATCTGCCAAAACCATTTCTGCGGCCGCGGACTGTTTTTCAAAACCCTATTTTTCGCTTCACATGGGTTTGAACTCCTAATTCTATGACTGGTTTAACCGTTAGCTCAAATCAACTAACTTGTGTAATGGTCACATTACAGTTGCAGCACTCAATAGTCTATATGCTGCTATGGAGTCACCGCCTCTTCTAGGGTGGAAGCCTGAGGGAGGGGATCCATGTTTAGAAATTTGGCAAGGTGTGGAATGTGTCTTCACCAACATAACTTCCATGTATGGTTATTCACCCTTTCTTGAATTTTGATTTGTTAATGTATTGTGTTGTTGTTTTTCGTAATTGGTTTCAAACGGTAATGATATGATTACGATGATAAGACTTATTTGGGTTGACAGACGACTGGTAGGCTTGAATTTGGGTGGAGAGCTCGGCAGTAATTTGGATTTTCCATCCATTATAGAACTGTAAGTGTCAATATTCAAGATTATAGTACACGTTACTTTTTTGTTTTTCAGAATCACTAAATTCCAAAGCATCTTTGTCCAATGTGATTTAAAAATGTGTTGTTCTGCCATGTTGCACTTGGCTCCTATGAAGCACTGACTCTGATACCTCGACACAGATAATAATTTGAGAAAGTGAAATACTTAAATGTAACCGCATGTGCCAGTGTCTTGCGGTGTCGGGCTCTGACAAGTGTTGGACACCAGACACGTCTTCAATATGAAGTGTCAGTGTTACATAGATATGATCTTATATGCCCAATGTCACGGGTGATTAGAGAAATCAGTTTTTTTACTAGAAAGTAGAAACCTCATGATGCATTCTGTTTTTCATTGTGTAGTGATCTTAGCAACAACCATATTGGAGGTGCCATTCCGTTCACTTTACCACCTACTCTAACGAGCTTGTATGTTTTCGATATCATTTCTAAGTTCATGATTCTTGTAATTATTAATATTGTTTGTTGCCAGATCCATAAGTACTGAGTAAACCTTTTTTTCTTCCTCCCTTCTTTTAACATATAGGTCTCTGGCAAGAAATCGGTTAAATGGAAGCATTCCCGATGCCTTATCCTTATTATCTTTTTTGGCAACCTTGTGAGTGAAAAATATTCCCGCATCTTGTAACGCCATATCCATATTGATATTTCTCATGTTTTGGCATACACTATTTATGAAACTCTATTGTGCTATGACGCAGGGATTTGGCCGATAACAACTTGACCGGCGAGCTTCCTTCATCAATGGGGAGTTTATCATCTCTTACAGCTTTGTAAGCAAATTTTCTCGCAAAGAATAGATTACGTTTTCATGCTTTTTCTATGAGGATTTGTTATTATTTATTTTGTTAATTTTCATTTGCAGACGGTTGCAGAACAATCAACTCGGAGGGACCCTTTTAGTTTTGCAAGACCTTCCACTCGAGGAATTGTACAATTCTTACTATCAAAATAATTCTTATTATCCATATCCTGCAACAATGCATAGAAAGTAGAAAATATATTTCGTCGTTTAATTCGTGAATTTTTACTAATTTGTAGGAATATCGAGAATAATTTATTCTCCGGGCCAATTCCTCCGAACGTGTTGAACATCCCTAATTTGAAGTAAGTAATGGTTTCAACGGAATTCTTTTATTACCTCATTTCAAAATCTTTCATCATTCCGGTTAACATAGTAGCATATTCCTTGCAGAAAAGACGGGAATCCGTTTAATACTTCTATTATTCCGACGCTGCCTGCTTTAGCCCCCTCACCTGAAGTTACCGGTCTATCTCCCGAAGAATCACCCTGGCACGTGGTTTATAGTCCTTCTGACTTCCCATCACCGTCGCCTGGAAATGTTAAGAAGTCTTTCCTAGCAAAGCACGGCTTTTGGATTGCCGGTGCCGGTGTATTAATATTTATCGCTTTGGGAATTTGTGTTTGTACAGCGTGGTGCTGTAAGAGAAACCCGAAAGATAAAAACTCTCAGAAGCTTGATGTGGAGGCTTTTCCAAATACTTTGCATAAACCTACTCACAATGACGCAGCTGAGAAAACATCGCGTTTCAATGAAGTTCCAAATAGGAGAACGAATTCGGTTCCAAAGGTTCAGGATGAACAAGATCGATATGTCAACACTGTATCTGCTGCAACTTCGGAATACAATAATGTTTCCAAACCTTCGCTCCTGCAGCCACCACCACATCCTCTACCAATAGTTCCCGCTGAAAAGGTCACCGTCAATTCTGCAGTAACTACCAATGCCACTGAACGAAAAATTATGACAAGTTCCGTCAAAATGTATACCGTTGCATCACTTCAACAATATACAAATAGCTTTTCCCAAGAAAATCTTATTGGTGAAGGCACTCTTGGATCTGTTTATAGAGCCGAGCTCCCTGATGGAAAGGTAGTATTCGTTCGGTTAATAAGCAATATACCGCTTTATGATTCTCAAATCTCTCTGTACAATCTTTAAATTTTTCACGGCTTCACTTGGTTTCTTGGCGCTTCACATGCTTATATCTTTTGAATTTTCTCTGTAGCTATTGGCGGTGAAGAAATTGGACACTAGAGCTTTCAAGGACCAAACCGACGAACAGTTTCTTCAATTGGTATCTAGCATCTCAAAAATCCAGCATGTTAATATTGCAAAGCTTGTGGGCTACTGTGCCGAGTATAACCAACGATTACTTATATATGAGTATTGTAATAACGGAACCCTACAAGATGCACTTCACGGTGATGACGAACATTGTATTAAATTTCCATGGAATGAACGCATTAAGGTCGCACTTGGTGCTGCAAGGGCTTTAGAGTGAGTTTAGTGAACAACTCAATATCTAATTCCGTTTTATATTAACAAAGATCGGTTTTTCATTTTCTTTTTTTCCATGGATCAGGTATCTGCATGAGAATTTCCAGCCGCCCATTGTACATCGAAATTTTCGGTCTGCTAATGTTCTCCTGAATGAAAAGTCGGAAGTGTGTGTCTCCGATTGCGGATTAGGTCATTTGCTATCTTCTGGCGCTGTTGGTCAGGTATCTCTTTAAGCCTTGTATCGTTTTATACGTTCTTGGAGTGTTATTGAATGTTACAAAATAAATGGCCGAAAAAATATGATATTCGAATGGAAACATCAAGGCATGATTACATATTTTTTATTTCCGATTGTTCCGTTTTCGTTACTTTTCTGACTAGCATTTCATCGATTTCAGTTATCTGGACGCCTCCTCACAGCTTACGGTTACAGTGCTCCAGAATTTGAGTCTGGAAGTTATACACAGCAAAGTGATGTGTTTAGTTTCGGGGTTGTAATGCTAGAACTTCTCACGGGAAGAAAATCGCACGACAGGTGATTAATCTCATTTTGCAAATTTGTTCGTTTTTCTCAACTTTTTTACAGTTCAGCTTGAAGCGAAGCCGTATTTTGCTAATTCAATGTACATATTTTACAGGTCACGGCCTTGCGGAGAGCAGTTTTTGGTGAGATGGGCAGTACCTCAACTGCATGACATTGATGCATTGTCGAAAATGGTTGACCCTCACTTAAATGGATCATATTCTATGAAGTCCTTGTCGCGTTTCGCAGATATTGTTTCGTCGTGTATTCAGGTAATCTAATTGTGCAACTAGGATCGAACATAAATTGTTGAACCACTAAGCAAACATATTGGCTAAACTCAGAGATCCATTCCGTGTCGCAAAATTTGCTAACATATTGGTAACACCTTATTGCTTATCCGTTATCGTCTACTCGCCTTTCAATCGTTTTAATTTTTGTTTTCAGCGTGAACCTGAATTCCGGCCAGCTATGTCTGAAATTGTTCAGGATCTCTTGCTAACAATGTAGAAGGATGGATACGGATGTAGAAGGACGGATACGGATACGATGAACTCCGTTTCTAGACTTAACCTATCTATTTTTCGTTAATTTGGTGCAAGATCTTGATTTGTTAAGCTAACAAATGTAATTAGTAGCAGGAATGATGTGAGTTAGTTTTTTGCATCATTGTTCATTATTGATGCTAGTTTGTCAAAGATGGCATGGCTTGGTTCATGATGATTTGAGCATGCCATTCATCTTTTGTACAAATGATTTGTTTGTTTGGAAAACTTATAAATCATGGTGGAACAGAGGCTACACATACCCGGCTACACATACCCGCTTCTCAAAATCACGGTAAAAAAAAGCCTTATACGTGCAGTAGTGGTGGCGCACCGTGTTACCAAAATCAGGGTGAAAAAAAGCCTTAAACGTGTAGTAGTGGTGGCGCACCGTGTTACCAAACATAGACACATGATTTTGGGCAATGTCATGTTATAAAAGTAGGGTTGTTTGTTGCTGTTGGGAAACAACTAGAAATCAACAACAATGGTTTACCCTTCATAAGATATTGGTCCTTTTGGTCTTTTTATTTTTGACACATTGGTTTGAATTTATTTTTTTGGTAAATGCAACAATGCTATATTTTTGTGTATTTAGGTGTATGTTTTATATTTGAGAAAAAAGCTGAAGCACTTCAAAAAGACAGATCCTTTACTCTTTCTTCTTTTGGATTTTTGTGCTTTTTTAAAGTAATAACATGGAGTGTGATTGATTAAAAAGCATCACTTTTAGATTTTGGTTACTATTCTCTTTCCCCACTTCTAATCATAGAGCTGCTATGATGTTTTGATTTAATTTTAGATATTTGTGTATGAAACAATGGAAATAAATTGCTAAAGAATATTATGGACCAGTTTGTTTCAGCTTTAAAAAAATAGATTTTTTTTTGTATTTTTGAAAATAGATTTTTTAAAATCGTTTTTTAAAATATAACAAGTTATTTTATATTCGTTTTTTCTTAAATGAAACACTAACTTTGACATCTTATAACCTAAATATACATAATTGAAGACTAAAACTTAGTCAAAATCATAATTTTTTCAAAAAGTTGTATTTCAAAAATGATTTTTATGAAAATCTATTTGAAATAACTTCAAAATTAAGTGATTTTTTGAAATTTTGATATCCAAATTTTTTTCCCATATATAAATGAAATACCTAAAATTACATTTTAAGAATAACTATTCAAACAAAATTTTTATTTGGAGCTTTTATAAAAAGTTTCTTTGTAAAAAAAAATTTCACAAAATTTGATAACACTATAAAAATCATTTTTACAAAAAGCCAAAACAAACGGGCCCTATGTCATATCTTAAGTAGGGGTGTGCATGGTTGGTTATTTTCAAAAACCAAACCATAACCATTTTTTTTTTGACAAAAAAACCATAACCATAACCATTTTAAAACCATTTAAATGGTTCGGATCTATAACCATAACCACATTTTAATTAAAATTTGTTATAAAACCGGTTATAAATTTGGTTATGATTATATAACCGGTTTTTTTAAAAAAATCCAATTTAAAAAAAAAAAAATTTCCAAAACTTTTTTTAAAAAAAAAAAATTTATTTTGAAAATTAAAATATTTGGATTTGGATATTAAACGGATTATAACCAAATCCAAAATAATTTAACCGGTTAATAACCATTTAATTATATCTGGATTATATGAACGGATAACCAAACCATTAATAACTAAACTGGTTATAAATATTCAATTATATCTGGATATTTAAAAATGGTTTAGGTTTGGTTATGGATTTAGGCATCACAACCGGATATTTTGCACACCCCTAATCTTAAGTATAAATGTAAGTGATAGTTGAGTCAACACTAACTAGAGCTGTCAAATGGTTTTTCTAGCCTGCATTGTGGGTGCGGGGGAATTGTGTTGAGGATATGAGTCTAAAATCTGTGTTGAGGATATGAGTCTAAAACCTTATTTTGTCCTTCATAAAAATGAGTATGGGGCGGGTCCGCGGCATTGCACTTTTTAAGTATAAAAATTATAATTTTCACGTGAATGTCAAGGTCCACAAGCTGGAAAAAAAAAGGGTGTAGTGGAGCGAACATATTAGAGTGTAGATATAAAATTTTGGTCTGTCATAAGAAAAGTGGGACAAAATGGACATGCTTGACGGGTTAGATCCATTTTGCCTAGAGATGGCAGGCAGATCCAAACTCGCAAGTTCCACCCGCATCCGAACCCGAGTCAATGGATGAAAATTTGAGTTGATTGAGTTTGGATTCGGGTGCCACAGGATATTTCGTGTGTGGATTTGGGTAGTGTGAAACCTGCATCCGAAACCACACCCGCTTAGACATGAAATTACATAAGTGTCATTAAATATATATAATTCTACGTAGTATTTTATTGTTGCTGTTGTATTTTATGCCCCTAAATATATTTTAATTCTACGGTGTTTTTCCACCCGTTTGGATTGATGAAATTTTTTAATATTGTCGTTGTATTTTGCGTGTTTTGCTGTGGGTTCGGGTGGAAAAACCCGAAGTCAACGGGTGTGAACGTGGGTGTTTTGCCATTCAAATAGCCTTTGAATTCGAATTCAGGTGGTGATTTCGAGTGCGGATTTGAGTAGTATGAAACTCGCACCCAACCTTACCCGTTGTCATCCCTAATTTTGCCACCCTATATTTTATCTTCTTTCAAATTCTGGTTTTTGAAATTATTCCTTTCATCTTGTATGAATAAAACAATATGGATACACCTTTAATATAACATGCACTAAATCTACACCAAAATGCATCAATCAAATGAGTGGGTGTTTGTTTATTTGGATGACATATTGAGAAAGAAAATAATTTGTTTGGGTTCTGAAATTCTAATAACAAGTTTCATATTCCGCGTGTTACTCTTTGAAGCATCACATTTATTGTATGACAGTTCTTAATCAAGATCATATAAAAAATTTCTTTAAACCTAGAAATTCTCCCCTTATTCAATAATTGTGTTTGTTACACAATTCATATCTTTTTTGATATCATAAACATTACAACTGTCCTAAATGATAGGTGATTTACTTTTCTATCTCTTATCATTGAATAATAATTTTATTTTTTAATTCATTATAAAAATCGTCAGAATAGTATCATCCCGAACCTTATAAAATGCCTATGAATTTTAATTTATGGTCTTTAAGAATGATTGTTTGAATTTACTTCATTTTTAATGGTTGTAGGTATAGTGCACCTTGATATTGTAAAGCAAATTAATGCACCAGACGATGGTGAGTCGTAAGATCCCTAATTCGATGGTGTACACATTGACGTCGGGGAAAAATTACCATTAAACATGAATTTAAGGTACATGATCATGTGCTTAAATGGATATGTGAAAAATTTGACAAATTAGGTTTTGAGATAGTAATTGAGAGGTCTGATTTTAATAGAAGACAAATATTTGCTACAATGATAAATGAATAATAAATGAAAGAAATTGTAAGTATAAAGAAACTATCCATAATATGAAACGTGATAACAGCGTAACAAAGAAACCCATGTGCGTTTAAGTTGTGCGGGTACCACAAGACAAATCTAGTCGTACAAACATCTTTTACACCAAATGCTGCTAATACATCCTTAAACCATGGTTTATCTGGTTGTTGCAACTGTGTTATCATCCTACCGTGATTAATACACTTTAGTGCCTTATGTCATTGTCAAAATTAATACATCAACGCCAGATAATAAATTTTAATATTAATATCATAAATTATATTTTGAAAATCACAATTAAATATTTGTTTCACAACTTCGTCTCATACATGACTTGCATATAATGGAATTAGTGACATGTCCTTTAGGCCTCCAGGAAATCCCTTAGGTGCGGCAGGAGCATGTTCGAAAGGACTTTGTGCGACAGGAATAGGTGCACAGACTTGTGGTATTCCATGAAATCGCGATCCATAACCATGTGACGATAGTGAATGATTAGTGTTAGATGATTGTCCTACTTCACACTATGCATTTTTGGCATTATAAGATTTTGCTTTCTCTATGTATCTTGGTGCATGTTGTAATAATTTGTCATGTATATATTTATGTTGTTCATCAACCATTTTTCTATGATCACACAAGACAAGAAACAACATCACTAAACATATCAAAATTATTAAAATCCAACACAAAAAATTGTATAATCTCAACAATTGATATATATGGATATATCGATTGTCCGAATAACACTATCTGGATGAGGTCTCCTTATAGTGTTATTCAGACATTTTTCGAATTAGAATTCACAGCAGACAGATACCTAACCTCCCAATCTAACAAAATCTAAAATAAAACAATGATCAATATATTAAACGAATGCAATAGATGGGATATAATGTATATTAGTTCAAAACTATAAAGAAAATGAATATATCATAGTTACAAGATGTGAGGAACATGAAGTGGTTAAATTTACTGAATGTTCTTCAAATGTTACAACTCGGTGGCTGAATGTTTGAAATAGATTAACGAAATTAGTCTAAATAGATAAGGGGAGAAATTGAAATATTTTTGTTAAATACTGATAGTAAGATTGAGACTTAGTATATTTGTTCTTTTTTTCAAAGTTACTTAATGGGGAAGAAAAATGAGTTCATATAATATTAAAATACATCTAGATAACACTATCTTGATGGTGTGTTCGGAGAACAATTTAATGTGCTACCAATCAACCAACCCATAACAGTAAATGATATTTTAAAACTTTTAATTGTATTGGATAAACCATATGTCTGATCGGTCTATCGACCCATATAAATAGGGAATTGCTCTCTAAACGTCGTGGGATGCTTCCCTACCACCGTGAAAAGTCAAAACTTGCACTAGAATTCATATATGCATCTTTAGTTGCACTCTTTTTACACACCCATTAGTGCATATTGGTGAGCCACCTTTATTTTGCCAAAATTTAGTCTGGAGATGCATCTCCATATCTATATTAGGATGAGTCTAGAGATGCATCTCTGTGACAATCCTTAATTCAAAACTTATTGAGTTTTACGAAGATACATCTCCAAAATATGTTCTGTTAGGTCAAACCAAAAACAACCAGAAAAAATGATAGAATTTTGAAAAAAAACACAAATTAATATCAAAATACTTAACATTACATAGATAATCATTAAAATAAATTTAACCTTAAATTTCATTCAAACAGGTGGTTCAGAACGTTACACTATCCTTAGAATATCTTCGGTCGATCTTACAATCGTCGCATCCACTTCAATCAGACCCTTTGATGAGTAACATTAAAATATACTCAACATAACTTTTAAATCTTCATTTGTCTTCAGTTCAAGTGTGGTGAACCATATCTTCCCTTCGTCGTCAATCGAGGTTAAACGATACTCGAGCTTGACAACTCTTCTATTTTCTGGATACCGTAGGAGAGTATTCACTTTAGATTTCAGATTGACGAGAGTTATGTCCTCGGAGACTCTAAATTGAAGTGAGGACTTTGCACAATTGAAATACACAAATACAATATGATGATATGTATCGATTCTGGTGTGTTGTGTTTTTGTAAAGAATGTGGAAATGGAGACCCCATATTTATACAAGTTTTAGATCAATTTGGATCTTAGAAACAATATCCTATCATCATTGAATATTTAGGACATGCATATATATCTGGATACGCCTTATGTTTTACAAAATAAGGGTTTTTAGGGAGATGCACATCCATAAGATCCCCTGTTTTGTTGTTTTTACAATTTAAATGGGGTGTGTCTAGAGATACATATCCGAAATCACCCCACATAGCATTGTTCATACAATACCAGTAGTATATATGCATGGCCAAATTTTGATACATAAAAAGTGTCTAAAAATTACCACCAAATTCTATAATATTAATGAGTAATATACATTATGTAAGTCTCAAATTGTATCGAGATTACATCATTGTCAACATTACATACAAAAAATGAGTCACATTATTAGATAAAAGCTAAAATGCATCAAAACATATGTTACCACCTAAATCTATATCTATCGGTGGTTCCTTCTTTGATCTTTCCTTATTTAACTCTCTTTCAATATTGTTCAACTTGGTGAACTCTGCCATCCTTTTCAGAGAGTGGGTCGACCAATTTTCAGCCTCTTCTGTGATTTGTGTCATCCACTCCAGTGATGTATTTGGTATTTGACCTTTTTAGAGGTACCTTTCATTTTAAACAATTCAGAGGGTGGTTTAAAATACATTGTTTCTGGAAAAGCAATCTTCCTCAGCTGCTCTTTGAAGCTCATTTTCATGTTGTCATCAGATTTCGAAAATCTCTCTTGGATTACTTCCCATTCAGTCATAATAGTTATACTTGATTTATCATTCTTCATCATACCATTGTCATCAAATCAATTTTTTTCCAATGACTGTAAACTTCATCCACACATATCGATTTATCAAGCTTTATCTTTGAAATTAAACAATTACATGAAAGATTATTCGTCTTCCTAAGTGTACAACTACACTTTGAGCTATTTGAACCTATTTTATCTTCTCGCTTGACTTCATGAAAAATAAAATTTAATCACGCCCGAGATATGTTGCCAACCAACTGTGAATAAAGGATGTTGTCTTTAAATCAGCGTTCTAACACAATAATGCTCCGACCCAAAGATGTATGTATCTCATTATGTTGGTTTTAGAGCATTTCGTTCACGATGTCCCAATCACGACAGAAATCACCTTTACTGTTTTCCAACCAACTATTTACTGTAGCATGTACAAATTCAACTCTTTTAGTTGTTGTATTGCTAAAATGTCTAACCTGGTGTAGCGGGGAAAACCTGAGATCAAAGTCATTGACTGACTTGACTCATTATTTCAATGAAAGTCGCCACCGCGCTTTATTGTTTCCAAAGGAAATTGGAAAAGAGCGAAATAAACCCAAACTTTGTTTTTTAAAACAAAAAGAGATCTTAGGTACGGGTGTTGATTATACAAGGGGAAGGTTTTAAGCATCCCTCATATCTGTGGTACTCCACAAGAACTTTTTTGAAAATCTGTGTTTATTAAAAGATATTGTGTGCAAAAGAAAAGGTTTGTTTGAATTTTAAAATAAGCTCGGCAAGACATTACATCTTGTGCCTACATACCTCCTCGGTACAATGGAGAAGTCAGAGCTAATGTAGTTCCACTTAAAAGGAATATTTTTAAAAGGAATAAACACTTTATCATCGTAGGAGAGAATATTCAGCCATTGATCTTAAACATGAGAACAGATGGATTCTTTGCATAAAAATGAAAGAAGGCTCCAACTTGGATAAAATTAACGAGTATGCCTTTAGATCTCTCAAGTGGAAAAGGTTCCATCATATCAACCAATATCAAGATCGTGGGGTATCGCAACTCACTTCAACAATTAATCGTGTCTAAACTTTGAAAAAATGCCAACAAGGGCAAAAGATATTTTTAAAGAAAGATTTTAAAAGCGATTGCAAACATAAGAAGATTTTGGAAAAAGGGATAAGATTTTGAAAATCTAAGAAAGGGGAAGAGATGAAGGGACTATCATAGAGCATAAAATGAAAGGTTAAGGAAAAAACGATCTAACCAAATAAGAAGCCATCACTTGAAATTAAGAGTCAAGGTAGATTTCCAATCCTTTGGACTACCAACACTAAGCCCACACATTACCATTTGGGGATCCAGATAAACTTGATTATCCTTAGCAAAACTTGCACCAAATCTTGGGAACACATCATAAAATCTTGACGAAAATCGGGCAGAGTAACGGCTGCATATAGGAGAATTCCTTATCACAATGCCTTGGAATTAACCATCAAGGACTTTCGAGGAAATACCTGTATACACAAACAGAAAACAATCCAATGCCATACAGAATAACAAGGTCCAGGTCCAGGTCTCCAAAATGCTCGGGATAGTAACCGATAGTCCATAGAGAGCCTCAAGTGTTTTTTTATTGTTTTTAGTTGTTTATTAGTGTTTTAGGCGCAAAAATAAAATATGGTCCAAATGGACAATAAGGAAAATAGCGGAAACATAAACAATACGTCCAAATGGACAAAGGGAAAATAGCGGAATCATAAACATGATGAATGATAAACTGAAACATAAAGCGAGAAATATAAAGAACATTGTAATAAAGTGAGGAAATTAAAGTCAATTGTTAATTTTTAGCAAGATGACCATCTTGAAACTTGTCAAGTATATCATCGATTTGTTAGTAATGAAGATCGATGGTGAGTGAATGATGATCTCGAATTTAAATTCAATGAAAGTTTATCAAAAGCTTGATAAAATCATAACGACTACATGATAAACTTCCATAAGTCTTAAACCAACCGCATACAATCTCTCCCATATTGGATCTTTTTCCAATTTAGGGACAATGTTGCGCTATGTTAAGCAGATCGTCAAGTGACTTATGTAGAAGTCACCCTATAACGAGGCCGATCAACAATTTTTGTGCTAATGCATGCGAGATAAACTATATGTAGATCGTTCTCCGAAAGCAATACCGCACGAAAAGAAAATAGGTAGCGGTCTCATCTTCATCAAGAATCCAAAGGAATTCAAACGATATCGAAGATTTTCATCGACCAAAATAAAAAGAAATAAAAGATGGAATTACAATAAAGGTTCCTTCCATCTTCAAGTTCAATCACTTAATATTGCGGGGATTTTCATCCCATCAACGCCCTAAGTCCATTGACTTTGAAGAGGAATTAGACCTCTAAACTTGTAACTCAAAGAAAGATATCAAAAGAATGGAGTAGAAGAAGAGTTAGAACTAAAAACAAGTTTAAAAAGGCAAAAAACCACATTCTATCAGTATGAAATCGATTTCATCAGGAGGGAAATCGATTTCACTACTGCAGTTTTCAAAAAAACAGATCACGCACAACATGAAATCGATTTCAGCCTTAAGGAAATCGATTTGACTAGAGTATTATTCCAGCAAAAACAACATTTAAAGGAGAAAAACTTGTTTAAACATAAATTCAAACACCTTGTGATCTTGGATACAATTGTGCACGAAAATACCATCAAATCACCATAAAATAGTACCATTATAACACCATAGATATAGCACACATAATCAACAAAGGATCACATCTTGAAAGATGGAAGGGATCTAGAGATTTACCAATTTTTTCACAAACTTTGAATCTACTTCAAGAACAACCACCAAATGCTTTGATCTACCAACAAATGATGAAGAGGGAGTGTTAGGATGAAGGTTTAGCTCAAAGATTAGTGAGATTAAATGTGAATCTCACTAACTTTTTATGGGAGAAGAGCTTATAGTGATTTGGGAAAGGATGAGAAGAGAAATTGCAAGAGTTCTTTTGGCTCTCCAAACTTGTGAAACGAAGACGTAGAGGCCTCTATTTATAGAATTGGAAGGGAGGGTAGTGGAAAATTGGTAATTGTCCCTTGGTGATTAATTTGAATTTAATTGGTAAGGAAATGTGATTAAAGTGAGGTTAATGAGGGGAATTATGATAATGAGGTGGAAATTGGTGGAAAATAAAAATAATCAAGTAAATGAAATTGGTGCTAACAATCAAATGGTGCATATGTCATCAAATGAGGGTGTAT
This sequence comes from Vicia villosa, assembly GCF_029867415.1. Lineage (NCBI taxonomy): Eukaryota > Viridiplantae > Streptophyta > Magnoliopsida > Fabales > Fabaceae > Vicia > Vicia villosa. The sequence goes on from NW_026705222.1 coordinate 614,265, forward strand.
GATAGGATTTAATCATGATGATGCATGGAATTATGTGATCAAGAATATTGTCCCAAAATGGTACCAAAGATCACTAAGCTTGAGAATTCTTCATGTTTGCCCAACTTGCTGCATGAAATCGATTTACCCAAGAGGGAAATCGATTTCCTCTGTGAAATAGTGAGGATCTGGCGCAAAATGCTTCATGGAAATCGATTTACCCAGGAGGGAAATCGATTTCACCCTGTCCATAATGTGATTTTGGTGAAAATTGCAGCATGGAAATCGATTTACTCAGTAGGGAAATTGATTTCCTCAGACAGAAACATTGAAAATGCCTTGTTTAATGGATTCCTTGGCTTGGTACCTACAAAACACAAACCTACAAAAGGAACAAAGCAATATTTTTGGTATTTTGGTTAGTACAATATATATACAAGCTAAACAAAACAATGGTGCTTGATGGTTCCCCTCAGAGATGAAGTGAGCATAACACCAAGACAAAGCTTCAAGATGGAGCTCTGGATTGATGATTGGGATGCAAATGATGTATGATCTTGGGGTCAAAAATTAGGGTATGACATCTGGTCAGTCCTGGAAAAAACTATCTTCTCTTTCGCCCGTTCCAAAATAGTACTCTCAACATATTTCAAAAAATTTGGATATCTCGCACCTCTCTTAAATGTGATATATATTCGACATGCAACTCTTCCGTGAAAGAATTTATTATACCATCCAAGATATCCATTATATTTTCCAACACCACACTAGGTTTAACCATTTTTTCATCTTCGCCCTTGATATGTTAGGTGTCTACCGCGGGTTTTAGTCGACTTCTCACAGATTTCAAATTCTTTTGCTCCCTTTGATGTGATAAAAATACAAGAATAAAGTTTTGGTGCTGAAAAATTGATTAAGAATGGAATAATTTTTTTAAGGGTTTTGAGAGTGTTTTATTCAGTCTCGCATGGCATTTCCTGATATACCTATCTAAAATCTGATTGAGTCATCAATGAGGGAGAAACATTCATATTGGATTAAATACTCACCTAAAAATCAAAGAGTCACCCAAACAAGTGAGAGAGAGACCACATACTCACCAAAAACTTTAAGGTGATAGGTGTATGTGTACTCTCACTTATAAAGTATTTAACCTCTATTTTTTCAAACAATGTGGAACTTAGAACCCACACTTGTTTTTCAACAGAATTATCACTTAGTTATTAAATAAATCAACCGAGTAAATAAAACACCGTAAATAAGTACAAGAGGGTTTTACGAAATTCATCTTAGAATACATTTTAGAAATATAGGGAGATCCATCTCTACAATAAATTGTCAAAAAATGGTACAGTTGGCTTAAATATAATGACTGAGTAATATAAGATGCGTCAAAAAATACATCTTCAAATAATAATAATAATAATGACATTTTTAAAATTTCAAAAGTATAGGACGTTCCTTATAGAGTGAGACAAGTATTTTCCAATAAATATAAGAGAATTTCTCATTGCACCCATATACCTTCTCACAGACCCGCTGTGAAAATCCTAAAATACCCCTTTAATTCGGATATGCATATGCGAATTCACTTTTTTTTCAAAAAAAAGTGACTTCGCATATGCACATCCGAAGTCACCTTTTTTTAAGAAGGTGAATTCAAATATACATATCTAAAATAGTTTGGGTTATTTCATAAAACGCTAACAGCCACCCCCATTATTTACAAACGTGAAATTTTCTCTTCAAACACCAAAATTTCACTTCAATCCCATTTTTATCAAGTTCCATTCAAACAATCCTACTCCACAAGTTCCATTTAAGCACTCCTACAATCTCAAAGCCCACTTCAAGTTTTACTCAAAACTCCAAATATTTGAAAGTTTCTTGTACTTTCTATCTCTAGCTCATAGTTGTTTTGGAGATGTTTAGGGTTATTAGAATTTAGATTAATGTGTAGGTTGATGTTGGTGATGTTCAATGTTAGTGTTTAGACAAAAAAATTGGATTTTGGATGAGTTAGGGAAAGAAATGGAATTCGAACAACAATGGTTGTGTGCATGTTATTTCGGAAGTGCATATCTGAAATCCCCCTAAACTAGTTTCAGATATGCACTTGCGAAATGTCCTCTGAGTTGTTTTTTTTTTAATTTTCAAATCTGTTTCATACTCTTACCATTGACTATGTTTTTAAGAAAATGGTTGACAACCATGCACCGACCGATCGACTTAGACAGTGGAGGCCAACCCAGACAGCCTCAGCTCGGTGGGAGAGAGCCGCACAATAAGTCGTGACTCGGGGACAACATCGAGTCCAAGTCCAAATGGATGAGGCGCATACAGGATCCTTATCTGCACCAAGGAGTTGGTTGTCTCGGGCATATTTCTCTCTTGAGGTTAGTCGGGAGGAGGAGGAGGAAGAGGTATATGAGGAGGAGGATGTACTCGAGGTTCACCCTGAGCACGACGATGATGCTCAAGACAATGCTTAGGACGCACAGGATGGTGGCTACCCGGGAGGGCCTTCAGACACGTCTGTCATGATATACTATCATGACCATATCGCTTGACATATTTGAAAGAGCAAGGTTGTTTTTTATTGATCTTTTTAATTTAAACGGTTTACTAACATGGTTGTTTTTTTTTGTTGTGACAGGAACGGATGCCGATAAAATCCGTGAACCATTCGAGGAAAATATTTAATCTATTAAAATCGCGGGCTGAGTGTTTTAATGATGTTGTTGCTGGATCCGGACTTGGCGGATTATGCATGACCGAATATGTTACCATAAGCCACGACATGCAGGGGGAATTTTCGAAAAGGTCAAGGAGACGTCGTCTGTCCACTTTCCTGTTAGGGAGTTGACAATCACCCTCCACGATGTGGCATGTCTGCTCCACCTATCGATTAAAGGGAGATTATTGGACCATTCCCAGATACAGAGGGCTGAGGCCATCGAGTGGATGGTGGATTATCTAGGTATGGACCTATATATGGCCGATTATGAGTGCAGAACAACGAATGGGCGCATGTCCGGTTCTCCAGTATAAAAGAGCTTTATGAGAACTACTTGGTGGCGGCAATTGAGGCCAAGGATGATGGTGATGCGATTTTTTTAGTACCACCGCGCTTGTGCTTTGTGGTGTTGGTTTATGTTTTGGTTGACACGTCCCTCTTTGTAGGAAAAAGTGCAACCTACATGGACGTGACATATCTCCGATACTTTATGGATTTGTCTATAGTTCATGAGTGGAACTGGAGGGCGCCATTCTGGTATACCTATACCAGAAGCTGAACGAAGCATGTAACTGGAGGACTAGACAGTTGACTGGCTCTTGCACACTCCTCACAGTACATTTATTTTTAATTTTATCACATTTAATTTGTTATTTGTTAAGTTGCACTAACATATTTTCATATTTGCGTTTCAGAGCTGGATCATCTCTTACTTCCACTGCATTCATGGCTATGATCCTGATCCGTTATACACTAGCGCCATGCCTAGGGCTGCACGATACATCCTCCAAAGGGGGAATCAGAAAGTGACATCATATCGGGTATACTTCGACCGCACTGCTCACGATGACATCAACTAGACGCCCTTTAGTGATTACGGTGATGTTGTCCCATTCGATTGCATCGCATTATCTTTCAGATGGTTGGCATGTGAGACTAACACCATGGTCAGATATCTGTCGGAGCGGTGCATGCGACAGTTTGGACGTGTGTAGATGATATCAAGATTGTCATTTGAGGTTGCTCCCGGTGTCAGAGGAATATCATATGCTGGCCACCCAGAGCTGGCAATGTGTAGATGGGTACGAGACATGGTTTTTCCAGGTGTTACATCCTATCATGACACCAGATGCTCCTGGATGTCCACCTAGGCCAGCGCATGAGGAGCTCTTGGAGAACCAGCGCATGATGAGATTTTTTTTTGTGTTGTAATATTTCTACATTTCGCACTTATCCGAACAACTATTTTAATTTTTTTTTAATCTACGTTTTTTTATTGCATTACATTTTATCGTTTTAAACGTTGCTCCGATTGTAACAATGTAAATTTTTAGTTTTTTTCAAAAAATAAAGACTCAAAGCACATTTCGCATGTGCATATCCGAAACTAGTTTTGGGTGTTTTCGAATATGCATATTCAAAACAACCTCATACTACGTATATTTTAATTTCCACGTTTAAATGATAAAAACTAAAAAAAACATCATTTCAAATATGCATATCTGAATCATATTAAAATATAAAAAGAGTGCATTCAAATATCCATATCAAAATAATATTTTAAAATTTTTTATGGGTGTTTTGCAACCCATATGGATAATTCTCTATCTAAATATAAATAGTGAGGATTGACCCCAAAAAACAAAGTTTTTCCATACGTTTTACCGCCCAACTCGTACTACCATATAGGTTCAGTGGGCTAGCCTAGTGTTTTATAACATTAGTAAAAGCTGTATTTGATTCAAATATGTGTAACTATTTTTAATTTACAACACAATCGTAGTAGTTGGTTAATTGAATCCTTCGTTTGAAGTTGGTACTAGAAATCAAATGATGAATGTTCACCCCCATTCTACGTTGGTGCACATGGTGATGTCGTTACCAACATCATTGTCACGTTTCAAACACCCTCTCTTAACGTACGTGTTCTTTTCCTTTGTCGTATGGTTCTCGTAAAAGCTGTGTACATGAAATGAAAGTCGATGACATCGACAAACAAGGACACAAAACTAAAATATTTAAAAGACAGAAAACGTTAAACGATGTCTTGTGTGACTGTGCCACGACCACGACTTGTCTTACAAATCTCTGACACACATTTAATTTAATATACCAAGCCAAATTTATCTGAATATTTGTTTATTCAGTTCATGAATCAGAAGAATATGGTTTCACTTTTGGATGTTTAAAAATTGAGAAATGCTTACTTGCTGCCACAACTTCAATTGAATTATATTTTGGCATATTTACGTGAATATATAAATTAAAAGAGAAAATAAATTAAATATTTTTTAATGATTTCACTTTTAAAAAATTCATTAGTACAGAAAATAGTTTTTACATCGGGTGAAAAAGACTTTTTATATCGGTTCTAGGCCCGATGTAAACACAGGCGATGTAAAAAGTCTGAGACATTTTACATCGGATCAGAGCCCGATGTGAAAGTCATCATACCACATCGGTTGATTTCATAGGTCTGATGTGAAAAACAATAAAAAAATTTATTAAAAAAAAATACGCAACCTTTTACATCGGTTTCTAAACGTGGCCGATGTAATAGACTGCTTTTCACATCGATTTAGGGAAAATGTCCGATGTGAAAATATTGAAATTTTTTATTTGAAAAACATAAGCCACATTTTACATCGGATATAATTCTACACCGATGTAATAGATAGCTTTTTACATCGGTTTTAGTAAAGCCCGATGTAAAATGTTTTATGTTTTTTACCACATATTGGCTGTTTTTCCTATTTCCTGTTTTAACCTGTAATTTTTTATGTACCTAATTTTCAATATAAGATTCATATACCACACAGACCAAAGAGGTCGCTATATATTTTTTACTCACAGCACACAGACCAAATAGCTAAGATGCATATATATATTCGTCAAAATATACAAAAATATTAATCTAGAATAAACAAGTGTTCAAAATGATAAGAAAGGTTTACACACGATTTTCTAGTACAAGATAATTATCTCAAAGAAACATAAAGTACTTTCGCGCACTTGAAAAACCAACACGCATCCACGAGAAACATAAAGTTATCCTTTATATAACTCAAAGAAACATTTTGCCCAACGGAGTCGCAAATCATACAAATCTTCTTGTGTCAATTCTGTAGGATCATTAAATACCTACAATACGTAAATAACAATATAGAGTTATTCTTTGAAAATTCATATTAAGTTGCAAAACGCAAAGTAAATAACAAATTAGAGTTATTTTATTACCTGCATCCAAGATTCAGTTATATTGGCAGAGACAATATCCAACATATTTTTCATCACATAGTATCCACAATCAGTATTGTTATGTTGTTTCCTTGACTACAAAATGAAAGACATAATTAATGAATAATTATCATAAAATTAAATATAGAATTATAATTTACATCACACTTACATCGGGCTTAAGCCATGTAATAGCCTTTTTTCTATTGCCATTTGAAATTTGATGAACCTCAAAAGCACTGATTCAAATAAAAATCCATATTCAGCCACATATTCAGCCACATATATATGATTTATACTATATTATAACAAAATTCACATAAAAGATAAACTTACGTTGAAATAATTTTCTTCGTGTTTTTATCAACATCCCAATTAAGTGAACAAAAGAAGACCATAGTATTCTCTCTTGGACACAAGACAAATAATTGCCAATGTTCTCTGTACATGTGTATGGAAATACAAAAGTCAAATAAAATATCTATGTTATCAAAATTAAAAAATAGAAAACAGAATTTCATAAAAACTTACCCATGAACAAGTGGTAGTAAGTAGCAAACTTTGTTTTGCGACATCAACTTTTCTTGTACGTATTGCCTAACATCTACTAAAGATCTCGGCACATCATCATTATATATACACCTAGCAGGATCCATAATTCCATACACTTCTGATGTGGAATTATCAATACATAGACGATGAATATACCTGAATAATTTTAAAATAAACATTAGATTCAAAGTGATGGAGATATAACCTATTGAAAGTAATAAAAGAAGAAAATGTACTTACGTGCTCCAAACTTGTAGAGTAGACACGTCAAGGCAATGAAAACCCATCAACAACTCTCTGATACACTTAGCTGACATATAAAAATGAATGACAGAGTTACAATGACTTAAATCCATTTCCAAGTGGTTGTCAGCCATTTTCAGAACCATGAGTAACAATCTCTGAACATCGTCAACTTCAACCTCTTTGGTGCTTCCTTTTGCAGCTGAACAACTTCCTTTTCCGCTTGCTTCGACTAATTCCATTTTTTCAACGCATTTAGCATTATTAGTACTTTGCGACAAACCCATAGACTTAAGTGTCTCCATAAAAGATTGTTCCAACGCCTTGCACTTTTGATCAAAATCAGCTCTAAGTTTTGCTTCCAATTTTGATGAAAGTTGTTCAAGTTGTTCATTCACATCTATGTGTTGTCCTTGACGTGAATAAGACCGTCCAAAGTAAGTGCTTTGTTTATGGTGTTTTCAAACACCACGAACACGGCCGCCATGCTCAGATGTTCCAAGGGCTGCTGTTAGGATATCGTTACGTCCATGTGGAACAAAGTCACCTTTTCCAGCTTCTTCAACCAGAGAATCCTACAAAATGCAAAAAACACAACTAAATTCAATATGGGACAGCAATGCACACTTGTGTAGAAATTCATGGAAACAAGCTTCAATTTTGAAATTTTATCATATGAATCAACACTTTAAGAACATGCAAGCAAGGATGGATACGAAACGAAATTAGGCAACAAAAATTATGACTCTAACAGCCCTGGTACAGCCACGAAACAATCAAGAGAAAGTCACCAAAATCCACATTTTAGTCCACTAAATTATACATCATCACAAGAATTTGGTTCATGACAATTAGCACAAGAGTAAGCAAGCAAGACATCGAAGTTTGGTACATAAAGACATGACTTCAAGTATGTATGACATATGACAATCAATTTAATTCCAAGTTTTGCGCATCAATTAGTCATCACAAACATGTCAATTCACAACGACTACGCAAGCTCACATGACAATCCGCAAATATATTTCAAATTCAAGTTTTACTTACAATTTTCTCCGCAACAGCTTGTGTAGACTTTGATGTGTATTCTCCTCCTTTCTTTTGTCGTGCTCTCTTCCATAACTCATGGCGTGACGGTGGAGATGGACTACCATTATCATCTAATGTAGAATCATCTCTTGATGATATCCTTTCATTTTTAATTGTCTCCTCGAGCATGCGATACCCTCCACGAGATAATACATGTGGGTATACATTCTTAGCCACATTCTCTCTACCCTTTCGACTTTTTTCCTATTAATTATAAAATCAAACAGTTACCACTAAACATAATAAAAATGCTATTAAAAAAAACTCAAATATAACTCCTACTAACCTTAAATTCTTGGGTATCTCGAGACTTTAGAAACTCTTCCCATACTTCTTTATTAATAAAATTATACCTGACATATGCAGGAGCGAGATCTTTTTTGGGATTATTAACATACTCGTCTGTGAGTTGTGTTTTAAAACCTCTCCATCTCTCTCCTGCATATTTAATCCATTCCTTCTTCAACGGATCCTTGATTTTACGATCCTTGTCTTTAACACCCCAATCTGGAATAGTAAAATGAATCTACACATACAGTATATGGCATATGTTAGTATATATGTGATTATAAAATATAATAAAGTGTTGAATTTAAAATACCTGAACATCAACCCATATAGCGTCTTTTATTCCATTTTCTATGTCTTTCCACTCATCTTTCAAAATAGAACATTTCTGCCGAGCAAGAGATGCTATGTAACTCTTAAAATTTGCAGCATTTTTACCAACACCAGTACATTCATAAGTTCTTTGATCAAACTCGACCTTTATCTTTTCACCCGTTTGATGAACTTTGTTAATTTGTGTCATCATAGTTGGACCTCTAACTCTTTTTTTATTAGGATTACCAGATGAAGAGGACTTCTCGGTTGAATCAGCCATGTATCTGTTTAAACAAAAATAAAATAATTAGAAATCAAATTAAACACAAGATAAAAACAAATAGACATAAAATTAAGCACGAGATAAAAACGATTAAACATAAAATTAGGCATAAAATTAAAACAATTAGAAATCAAAGAAATGTCGAATTAACTTATAAAAAACGCCTTACTAGTTCTCCCATATCCCTTCTTCATGATCTATGCGAATAGCATGCACATCATCCTCTACATCTTCTTCAATGAAGGTAGGCACATTTGTTGAGAGAGGAGGAGTTTCGGAAATATCAAGATTCGCATCTTGATTTTCATCACTATCATGCACCTTTCCTTGTAGAACAACTGACCACCTTTTATTACAAGGATCTGTGACATAAAAAACTTGTTTTGCTTGAGATGCCATGATGAAAGGTTCGTCCGCATAAGCTAACTTGCTAAGATCAACCAATGTAACTCCAAATTCATCAATTCTTACACCACTATTGATATCAACCCATTTGCATTTAAATACAGGAACTTTAAACACAACATAATCAACTTCCCAAATCTCTTCAATCACCCCAAAGTAGGGTGTAGATGCCATAACCGGCTTTTTATCTTTAGCACTAGAGAAGTGCATGGACTCGGCCACAATCATAACCCCACTATTTTGTGTGGTACTACGGTCATCCTTTGCCTTTGTATAAAAGGAAGTTTTATTAATATCATATCCATTCCAAGTTATTATGTTGCATTTAGGCTCATAGGACAACCACTTAATTGTTTTTGAAGCACTATCATCACCAGCAATTTTTTCTTTAAACCACTCAGAGAAACTCTTATTATGCTCTTTTAACAACCCTCTTTCACTCATCTTGGGGTACTTTTTCTTTATGATGCTTTTGTGAGCAGATATGTAAGGTTGAACTTCATCCGTGTTATTCAATATATACAAATGCGCTTGAACAACCACATCAATACTTAAGCTCTTGATCTTTAAACCTTGTGTACCCACACCCTCACATCTTCCATCATGACGAGACTTGGGAACCCCTACAGCATTCACTTCCGACAAATAGTTAGAACAAAACTCAATTGCTTCTTCTGCAATGTACCTCTCAATAATCGATGCTTCCGGACGGTGTGGGTTCTTTGTATACCCTTTTAGGATCTTCATGTATCGCTCTATTGGATACATCCACCGTAAAAAAATTGGACCACATAATCTAATCTCCCTTACTAGATGAACAATCAAGTGAACCATAATGTCAAAAAATGAAGGAGGAAAAAACATCTCTAATTGGCACAAGATAACTGCAGCCTCATTGTCCAAATCTTCTAACTTTAATGGATCAATGGCTTTGCAACAAATTGCATTGAAAAACAGGCACAACCTAGTTATAGTCTTCCTAACATTGTTAGGCAATATCCCACGAATAGCCACTGGTAGTAGTTGTTGCATTAAGACATGACAGTCATGAGATTTTAAGCCAACTAATTTGAGATCTTTAACCGATACAAGCCTCTTGACATTTGATGAGTAACCATGCGGCACTTTGATACTTTCTAAACACTCACAAAAACTTTTTTTCTCTTTTTTCGACAAAGTGTAGCAGGCAAGAGGCAAATACGTCTTGTTACCTACATTATGTTATCATCAAGAATTTCAACAATTAAGTTATGAACATGCTATTTTAACATCAAAAGGTAATGATAGCTTAATTTGAACACATAGTTGGTACCTATATATTGTGGAGTTAGCTCTTCTCGTATACCCATCACGCCCAAATCTAGACGAGCTTTAATACCATCCTTTGTCTTGCCTTGAATGTTGAGAAGTGTTCCGATTACACTATCACATACATTTTTCTCCACGTGCATCACATCAATACAATGTCTTACCTCAAGACTAGACCAATATGGAAGATCGAAGAAAACCGACCTCTTTTTCCATATATTTTTCGCAATAGGCCGCTTTTGGTACTTTCCAAAAACAGCAGTAATGCCCTGTTGTCGTTGATAAACTTCCTCTCCAGTTAAGGGCTTTGGAGCAACACCATACTCTTGTTTCCCATTGAAAGCTTTCCGCAATCTACGATATGGATGATAACGATTTAGAAATTTTCGATGCCCGAGATAAACAGTCTTCTTTCCTTTTTCAAGCTGATGGTAACATGTGTCTTTTTCACATATAGGACACGCTTTATGCCCTTTAACTTTATACCCAGACAAATTGCCATATGCCGAAAAATCGTTGATGGTGCAAAACAACATGGCACGCATATTGAACTGTTCACCAGAATGCGCATCGAAAACATCCACCCCTTCCTCCCACAACACTTTTAAATCATCGATCAGTGGACTTAGATAAACATCTATGTCGTTTCCTGGTTGTTTTGGGCCCGAAATCATCAAGGATAACATCACATATTTACGCTTCATGCACAACCTAGGAGATAGGTTGTAAATCATCAGAAGAACTGGCCAAGAAGTATGGTTAGTTTTTAGATTACCAAACGAATTCATTCCATCAGTAGAAAGTCCAAGTCTAAGGTTTCTCGACTCTTTGCCAAAATTTGGAAACAAAGAATCTATTTTCTTCCATTGCAAAGAATCAGCTACATGGCGGATTTGTCCATCACATTTTCTTTCTTCTGCATGCCATCTAAGATTCTTTGCATCGTTTGCATTAGCGAATAATCTCTTGAACCTTGAAATTATTGATAGGTACCATACCACTTTCGCGGGAGGACCCTTTTTGACCTCATCATCATCACTAGATTCACCATGTCTCTTTTTGTAGCGTGACGCCTTGCACTTCGGACAATGGTTATAGTTTACATACTCTTTTCTGTATAATATGCAATCATTAGGACATGCATGTATCTTTTCATACTCCAAACCCATCGGACACAGTATTTTCTTCGCCTCGTAATAACGACTTGGCAGTACGTTACCTTCTGGAAGCATTTGTGTCAACAGTTCAAGCAATTCGGTAAAACTTTTGTCAGTCCACCCGTTAATTGCCTTCAGATTAAACAATTTTAACACGGCTGACAAACGTGTAAAATTTGTGCATCCCGGGTACAAAGGTGTATCCTTGTCATTGCATAAACTATCATACGCATGTGCCCTCTTAAACGAATCTTGTCCAATATCACACATCATGTCTTCCAGACGGTCATCCATTTCTACACTAACATTATCTCTTTGGGACACATTTGAATTTTCTACCACTTCCCCGTGCCATATCCATTGTGTATAGTTTTGACAAATCCCTTCACAAATTAGATGATCCATGATTTTTTTCATACTAAGTTTTGGTTCTTTATTTGCACAACGAACACATGGACAGAAAAAAAAGCGTAGGGTGACTATCTTCAGCATTACTTTTAGGAGGAGGAAGATCTTTTTTAGCATTACTTTCAGCAAACTCTAGAAATTCCATCACCCCATGTTCGTACTCATCACTTAATCGATTAGCTCTCATCCAACTACGATCCATACCTACAACGTAAACTTAATTAATACTTAGAATAAATTCTAAGTATAGTTTTTATATAATATCAAATAATTGTTATAGCATATGTTATGAGGTACAACACTTTAGGCTCACTAAAGTATTCTTTTAATTAATACTTAGAATCAATTCTAAGTATAGTTTTTATATAAAAAATAACAACGAGAGAAAAGTAATTTTACACATGATTTCAAATACTAGTATATGGGAGGGAGTACTAGTATACTTCAAGATAAGGTTCAAATACTAGTATATGGGAGGGAGTACTAGTATACTACAAGTATATATTTCAAATAATACAAGATAAGGTTCAAATTAATATGAGTTTGACTTGCTGTAGAGAAACAATATTCCTAGCAATTTACAAGATTCTTTCCCACTAATGTTTACACTCAATCTTTTATGATACCAAATACAAACTGTAAAAGTAATAAAAAACAAGGAATGTAGGATTTTCAATTGAAAGTTGGACCACATGTTATTGCTATACACCCTCAAATCTTTTAACAAACACAAATATATTACTAGTATACTACTACTAATACTCAAACAAATTCTTCATGTTCTTGAGATAACTAGAAACTTATTGTTTGTTCTTAAGTTTGCCAAAGATAATGCTGTCACTTTTGAGTTGCACGATAAAAATGTTTTATAAAATTTCATGTAAAGATAATGCTGTCATTTTCCTAGGGGCAACTTATTTGCATTGTAAAGAAAATCTTCAAACATACCATAACTAACCAAGTACTTGAGTAACATAGAGCTTGTTATTCCAATCATAGATTTCACCAAAGCAAAAGAAACACAACAATTCCAATCATTTACTTGTAATGAAAGTATAGTATAACACAATGGATTTCGCTTTTAACTAATATAAATTGCTAGCATTTAACTATAACAAAAACATAATAAAAAGATAGCCCTACAATCATATTCCCCATTTTTTCTGAGATTGAACTGAGTGTATGCTGACTATATTTGAAGTGCAATAGATTAAAAACAGATTAAGAGCATTCAGCATACCTTGAGGAATCTTTTCGAGTGATTGTTTGTTGGAAATTTCACAGAGAGTGCGAGTAGTTGTGATTTTGGTGGAATGGTCTTTGAGAAGCAGTCGGTGGCAGCAGTGAAGGGCGGATGAGAGGGTGGCCGGTCGGCAGCGGTGAATGGCGAAGGAGAGGGTGGCGGCGGCGAAGGTCGTAGCGGCGGAGGGAGGTCGCGCGCGGAGGTGTTGACGGAGGAGGGAGGTCGCGCGCGGAGGTATTGACGAAGGAGGTGAAGAAATGTTACGCAGGCTGTGAGGAGTGAAGAAAGTTACGCAGAAAAGAAATATTGTTTTGTGAGAAAGGAGGCTAGGGTTTAGTTGGTAATGGTGGAAAAAGTGGGGTACTTTTCCCATCGGTTTTCACATGGGCCGATGGAAAAGCCCTTTCAGAAATACTTTTCCCATCGGGTATGAATTGGGCCGATGGAAAAGCCCAATTAAAAATACTTTTCCCATCGGTTATGAATTGGACCGATGTCAGAGGCTTTATAAAATATTTCGCCTTATTTACAACAATGCCACCGTGTAGTGGTTTTTTATTTTTTGAGTTATTTTTCCCATCAGCTCCATTAAATGTCTGATGTAAAATCCCAAAATCAATATTTTTTCACATCAATTTGTTTTAAAACCTGATGTAAAATTCTTTGACATATCCTTTTCCCATCAGTTTTATTTATACCTGATGTAAAATCTTATAACCAAATGTAATATTTTTAGTAGTGATTCTTACTTTTTTATATTTTTTATATTTGTATTTGTTTAAACAATTTTAATATGTATTTGTCTCTAACTAAGACTATTACTTAAAAATTTAGAAAAACTCTTAACCTATCTTTCAATTATTTTAATTATTTTAAAATTTAAAATTTTGATTTTTTTCAAACACTTTCTTTAAAAGAACTTCTAGTATTTAATTATTTATGAATATATACACTTTCAAACATTTAAAAACTAATATTTTAAAGAGAAATCAACTTTTTATCTTGTCTAGTAATATGATTTTATATTTCTTCTCATGGTTTATGTTCAAAGATGACAGGCCCAACTAAATAGTTAGGATTATCTAGTTTTCTTTTTGAATTTTTTAATACACTTTATGCATCAGTAACATACCTTGTATCTCCAAATTTTGGAAATCTATTCCAGCCACATCACATCTTAATACATTTATGAATTAGATCCCAACATAATGGTAATTATATTATGAAGATATATCTTTGTATTGTATATATTACGGAGATGCATCTCCGGATGCTAGTTGTTCAAAACCGTGCCAAAATTATTTCTTTTTTCACTTTTAAAAAAACAACTCTAAACCTCTTCATTTCTCAAACTCTCTCAAACCTCATTCAAACAATCAAGCAACTTCAAAACTTCCTTCATTAACATCAAGTCCAATCAATCAACTTCAAGCAACTATTTGTAAATTATTGACTTTTAAAAATTTTATTGAGTTTTTGTATAAATGTGTAGAAATTGATAATAAGGTTATCAAATAAATAGATTATACATGTTTGATGTTTATACATAATGAGAAACGAGTTGGATAGGTAATTTTGTTGATCAATGCATTATTTTGAAGATTTGGGGATTGTATTTCGCCATTGACGTTGGTGAGAGTTGTAGTAAATTCCGAAGATGCTTCTTCGGAATTTCGCATCGTTTAGAAACCCAGAACCCGAAGATGTATCTCTGTAGTATATCAGTTTGCATTTTTTTTTGTCTTTTTTGGATTGAACTCTTTGTGTAGCTCTAGTGGTGTGGTTTACTCACAGGAATTATGGCTGATAGACAAGATCAATTGAGACATGGCAGGATTGCACAACATGCATCTGTTCGGAGGAAAACGAGTCAACCATCACAGACTCTTATTAACTCTAGCCTGGTTGATGTGGAGGCGTCAACTTTTGGAGCTCACGTATCTCATGCCTTCTTCTTCTTCTTCCCATAGGAGACGAGTTTCCCCTCATGCATCCCTGCCTCCATATTCCCGTGGACGACAGAGTTCACCTATTCAGGCACCCGAGGCAGCAGAGGTACCCGAGTCACAGGAGATACCTTAGACACTATATGCACCCCAGGCCCATTTACAACAGCGACACATAAGGTGAAGGATAGAAAAACACTTAGAAAGGGGGGTTGAATAAGTGTGACTTTAAAAACTCTTAAGACAAAAAAAATTAACACAATTATTTTTATCCTGGTTCGTTGTTAACGAAACTACTCCAGTCCACCCCCTTAGAGTGATTTACCTCAACTGAGGATTTAATCCACTAATCAACCTTGATTACAATGGTTTTCCACTTAGATACCCTCTAAGTCTTCTAGAGTATTCTGATTACAACTTGATCACTCTAGGAATACACCACTTAGAAACTTCTAAGTCTTCTAGAGTCTACTGATCTCACTGATCACTCTAGGAACCTTTTACAAATCAATGTAAAAATAAATGTTTACAAGAGTATGAATTTGTTTCTTAAAAAGCTATAATCCCAACTGTGATATTTCTCTTAAGTTATAAGCTTAACTTTCACTAAGATATTACAAGTGAAGTGAGGTTGAAGATGAAGTTCGTGAGTAATGAATTCAGCAGCGTTTCAGTATATTGCAAGAGTTGTATTGTGCTTCTGATCAGAACTTCATATTTATAGGTGTTTGAGAAGATGACCGTTGGGAGCATTTAATGCGTTGCGTGTTCCGTACAGCTCTGCATTTAATTTTTCACTCTTTTGTCAACTACCTCGAGCCTTGCTTTTGCTGCTTTTACTGACTTTGCCTTTTGTAACTTCTAACGTTCCTTTTGTCAGTCAGCGTAGCCTGTCATCTTGTACTTGCTTTTGATCTGATGTTTGTAGATACAACGTTTGAATAATCAGAGTCAAACAGCTTGGTGCAGAGCATCTTCTTGTCTTCTGACTTTGAAGTGCTTGAGCGTGATACCATAAGAACTTCAGTGCTTATGCTTCTGATCTCATGTTCTTCTGATGCTTCATAGACCATGTTCTGATTCTGCTTGACCATCTTCTGATGTCTTGCGAGAGCATGTTCTGATGTTGCAATCTTGAACCTTCTGAGTCAGTGCTTCTTGCGCTGAATTGTGCATACTCTTTATATATTTCCTGAAATGGAAAAATTAAAGGATTAGAGTACCACATTGTCTTATACAAAATTCATATACATTGTTATCATCAAAACAAGAATATTGATCAGAACAAATCTTGTTCTAACATAAGGCACCCCAGGCCCAGAGACAACAGCGACACATAAGGCACCCCAGGCCCAGGAGGCAGCAGAGGTACCTTAGGGGTTTGGAAAAAGCCGTTAGACTTATCATTGCTGCCTCTTTACTGGGACCATAGTGCCAGACATGTCTGGGACGGAGAGGAAAAAATTAGTTGGATTCATTATTTTTAAACTATGTTTGTTATAGTATTAAATTATGTTTGTTGGATTCATTCTTTTAAATTATGTCTGCAAGACCGTGATCCGCTAAAAATCATCAACCATGGCAGAAAATTACTGGCCTGCATCATCCTGATGAGCAGTGGTTTCAAGAAGTTTTACAGCTATTTGGAATGTGAGACTTGTGCAAGACCAGTTATGTTACGGTTAACCGTGGTATGCTGCATCTACCACATGGTGATATGTTTATCACACTAGACAATGTCTCATGTTTGCTACATCTTCCAATTAGGGGGAACTTTTAGATTATGGGAAGATTAACAGAGACGAGGCACTGAAGTTGATGGTATATTATCTAGGAGTTGACCTATAGGTTTCCATGGAAGAGTTTGAAGCCACTCAAGGGTCTCATGCTAGGTTTAGCTTCTTGTAAAAGGTGTATACATATGAGATACTTAGAACACGACGGGTCAATGGTGATAACGAGCAGGTAACACAACATAGAGCGTATGCTATGAGAGTTGTCTTAGCACGGAAAAATACTCGAGCGTAAGGAACGTTTGAAATACAATAGAGTCGCCACCGAAGTTATTTTTTCTAAGAGGAAAGGGAAAATATCGATAAAACCCTTAAACAATAAAAATGGTCATCGCAACCAAATTAGGGTTTGAGATTCGGTTATGCAAGGAGAAAGTATTATAACCCCTTACATCCGTTGTACTCAACGGGTTTTTAGTTTTGCAAAAGAGTGTTAGCATGATGTTATTTACGATCTTGTAGTTTATTATGCACTGAATAAAGGACTAAAAATAATTTTTTTATTAGGGTGTCTGGCGATACATTGGATCTCGATCCTACATATCCTCTGGTGCAATAAGGAACTCAAGACTACGTAGTTCGTAGTAGGAAAGAACTGTTTTAGTAAAAAAATGGCTGACGAGACGTTAAATATCGCTCCTATGTAGTCCCAAGTGCAATGGGAAACTCAAGGCTACATAGTTTTGGGTATAAAACTATGCATATGATGGTTGATTTTAATGGACGATGTTAAAATCACACTCTACCACTTAAAGGCTGCTTGTATACTCGCGCATGGAAGGCTTAAGCATTTGTTTGTATTGCGGTAGAATGTATATGCTTGGATCACATTCTAGCAGTTAAACGTTTCTTGTATGCTCGTGAATTTGAGTCTTAAGCATTTGTTTGTATTATGATAGAATGGATAAACATATTCCTTGTGAAAAGTTTGCGGAGTCGCATGGTGGCGGAAAAAGATAGTTTGATGAGTTGAGATTATTTTTAGGTGGAAGACGAGTATTCGATGATAAGCTATTACAGCTAGCATCCAAATACTCGAGAACTAGGATGGGTATTACACACAACTAATCCTTTTTCGTCCAAGTTATTTATGAAACTTGTGAGACGAATTAAGTCACACTTCCTTAACGAAAGTCAAGCATTCAATGTTGATCAAGTGTTTGGTTCACTTTTGATTTGAAAAGTTTTTGAATTGATGATCGATTTTATTTGCGAAAGGTTTTGGTTTGGTTTTGAAAATTTGCTTGATGTTGATCAAGTGTTTTATTGATTTTGGTTTGAAATTGATTTGAAAATTATTGATCTAGTTGTGAAGCGATTTGATTTAATTGCGAAAATAATCATTGATGAAATGTAACACAAAGGAAGATCAAAAAGTAACATAATGCACAAAATGAGTTAACGCATGCAAAGGTAAAACACAATGACGGGAGGTTCATTTCAATCTAAGCGGTAAGACTCAAGCTTTTTCACTATTGCTTCATCTACAAAAGGAAGGATTCGAATTGGGGCAACTGCAACAAGAAGCCTTCAATAAGATCAAGGACTATATTGCCCATGTAACACCCCAAATTTAGAAATTAATTATTTATTGGATTATTTATGAACTATTGGTGTAATTTGTGTGAAGTATGATGTATGACGTGTGTGGGGTAGTGGTGGATTAAGGTGAATTATAATTATTTCAATTTAAATAATTGAGTGACATTATTTAGATTAATAGTAATAATAATAATGAAATAAATAAATTAAGGAGATTTATGTAAGGACATAATTGGGAGAGCATAATAGGGGTTTAAGGGATAACTAAGTAAAAAGGAGGAGAGAGAGAGAGAGAGAGAGATAGATAGATATATATAGAGAGAGAGAGATTGAATGACAAAAGATGTTCATGTGCTATTGTGAAATATTGTGAGTATGATGTGTTGATAAATGGTGTGCTTTATATGATGATAATGTTCTTCATAACTACTCTTCTTTCCTTATATCTTTTATAATGAATTGTGATTACACACCCTTTTTGTTTGAATGTTACCTCCATGTAAGTAACACGCAAGCGATCAGGAGTAGTTTTGTAGAGACTTTGAAGATATCTTCGAAGTATTTTATTTAGTTTCGTTATGTTAGTGGTGTCTTGCTCTGATATGTAACATCGAGTTGGGAACACTTTGTTTTGTGAACAATTATGTTCTTTATGACGTTGGTATACCTTATGACGTTCCTTGATTGTTAAATTTTTTTTATTGCCGAGACCAATGTATGACTTTTTAAGAAGTTAATTATGATGATATGACGTGAATTCTGCTGCGAATCTTAAATGAATGTGTTGAATTATTATCAAATGCATGTTTTAACTGATATAACCCGTGTTACGGAGCAAGATTGAATTGTGATGTTTTCTAAGAAGTGTGACACCCTCATGTGGTGATTTTTATTTCATTTATTTTCGTAAATCATATGCAAAATAATTGTGGGGTTATAAGGGTGTTACAACCCACCCCTTACTTTTTTCACTCCCTTGTAGAAATAAAAACATGAGATTGTACATCTCTGCGTATGATGTAACCATAGGGAGCATGATTGCTCAATAGGATGAAAATGACATCGAAAGAGCCATTTACTATCTAAGTAGAGTCCTTAATGATGCACAAACTAGGTATAGCATGGTTGAAAAATTGTGTTTATGTCTGTACTTTTCTTGTACTAAGTTGAAGCATTATATAAATCCAGTTGAAGTTTATGTCTCTAGGTTTATCTAGGTTTTCTTTTTGAATTTCTTAATACACTTTATGTAACACCCCAATTCTACCCGCGGAATTTAAATAAAAATCAGAGTATAAAAATTCACAAATGAAACAATTGAGGTATCACATATTCAATCACAAAAACAAATCACCTCGTCGCATAAAGCGGATACATAGCATTCACAAAATACGAAAGAACCGACAACATCAAATGATAGTCTTTAACATAAAATAACTTCCATAGAAGTGCAACGGAAACTCAACAATTTGTTCAAAGATTCATAGCATCATAATTCAACAATTAACATAATTAAAGTGGCAATCTCCAAAAGATAACTCAAGTATTTGCCAAAACATAATAAATCAAAAGCAAGTAAATTAACGCGTTCGTCCCCCCCGAGAGCTACGTATCAAAGCGACAACGACTCAAGACCAACTCGGCTAACCTCCTCTCAATGCGAATCACCTGCACGTTACCAATATAAAGGCAACGGCGAAACAAAGAAAGGGTGAGATATCAATTCATATAATTGAGCGCATGATAAATTATATATCAGAAATTAGACATATTCGGTTAATCGCATTCACAAGTTCATTAATATCTTCATAATATTCACAAAGTCATTAGTTCACAATTCACATACTTCCGTCATATAACAAGTCACAAAAATACAATTGTCATATAGTCACAAATGTCACACTATAAATCACATAAAATATATGGGACATGACTCATGTATATGCATGTGGTACCAATTGGAGCTTCAACCCCCGTCACCAATTGCCCAATTCAGAGGCACAAGGCATAAGCCTTCGTCACTAATTTGTCAATCCAGCCGTCACAATATATATGCAAATGTATGCGACTCGATGGACCGAACATCACACAACACCATCATCATCATCAATTACTTCACAAAAATATTCGTCACAAGGCACACGCCCATATCACAATTATTAAAGGTAATACACTTCACACATAATACAACAACTTCATACAACAACGGAACAATTCCAATAATTCTTCAAATCAATGGACGATACCATTAGCAAAATAATCACAAAGATATTCACAACAATCATATTCACGGTCAAATTCGCAAGATACCGTAATTTACCGCTAAACCGAATAGTTAATCTAAGTTCAAGTTTATTCCAATTAAATAGGCTTATTAAAAATTAATTTAACTATTAATTTGATCGACCAATTAATATCACAATTTCGACAAAAGAACACCACCATGTTAATGTACTAATTAAACTTAGCTACCACGTCAATTTTCATCAAATTCCGGACAACTAATTAGACCGCTTAATTCGGCTATTTCGATCAAACGAGATTGTTTTGCATTTTATTAGTCCTATCCTACTGTTACTGCTATGTGAAACATATAAATCTTTATTATTCCTATTTTTGTTCTTCAACGATCCTATCCGTAATAATAATAAAATAATAGCAATATTTGATATATCATGACTGTTGTAGCAGCCATTATTTTCCTCTGTTCAACTCCAAATTAAAGCCAATGTTATTATATTCTAGTAGAAATTAAAGTTTGTGAATTTGTTATATTAGATACTGTGCTGCCATCTTTCTAAATGACCATGCCAGACATGCTTATCACAAGGCATTGGAAAAGACTTCATGATATATATATATATATAGAGGAGGGATATATTTACTCCAGGAGTAAGTGTTGAAGACTTACTCCAAATATTAACCATTGATTATCATTAATCTAACGGTTTTAGTTTATCATTTAATCTAATTATTTTAGGAAATATTTTTCTAAATAAAAAATTAATTAAAACCGTTAGATTAATGATAATCAATGGTTAAGATTTGGAGTAAGTCTTCAACACTTACTCCTGGAGTAAATATATCCCTCCTCATATATATATATATATATATATATATATATATATATATATATATATATATATATATATATATAAAAAAGGAGTTAATGTCGTAGTAGTATAGATTTTCACATAACAACAATTTCAACTACAATGACAAACAGATTCAATACGGTAAAGCAAAACCTAAATCTCTAATCCCCAACATACAATTGCTCATAAGCTCCATTATAGGAAGAGAACCCTACCCTTACCTCTTGTTTGGATTGAAGAAACCTCTACAACTCTAGCACTTGGATTGGGATTCCTCTTCAAGACCTAGCTTCCTTTCTCTCCAAATGGTTTCTATATTTTTTTTTCTGGTTTTCTACACTTTCCTCACACTACCACTACACTAAACCTATTCTTTATTATAACATTAGACCTAACAATTAATACCACATTTCCATTTTTCACTTAATTAAAATAGGCCTGTTATACCCCAAAATTTGCCCGCATACAGTAAATATTAGTTATTTATTATGTCTGTTTTTTTTAACAAGTCATGTAAATAAACTTTCATTTTTCACATAAAACAAAAACAAAAACAACAAAAAAGAAAATTAACTTTGACTGTTGATTTTTCACTCTAACTGCTACATCAATACCTGAACAGTCAGTTGACAGCCAAACTGCTGGCAGTACAATTCTCAGTGTTTTGTACCATCAATCAAATCAATCTTTTACAATTCAAAATTCCAAGATTTTTGTTTTAGAAGTCTTCTGAATATCATGCGATTAGCAGAGACTCAACACTGCACAAAAATCAGGTACGCTTAACTGTCTCCTACACAAACAGTCCCTGACTAGGGTTTTCTTGTTTTTACAGGAGAAACAAGTTTTTGAGACCTCAAATGGATTTCATGCACATCCATATATCTCAAAGTACCATCATACAAATTTTCAAACTTCAATTCACTCAGACGCACCGTCAGCAGCTCAAACAGTCAACAGACGACCCGTTTGATCAAAAAGTCAACAGACAGTCAAAAATGAAATTTTTTGTCAAAGTCCATATTTTGTCAAAGGATTCATCATTTGATCATTGGATGATCATAATTCATCAAGGAAAGATCAAAAATCAACAAAACCCTAAGATTCAAAATTAGGGTTTTTGCCTGAAAAGTCAACTCAACTTTGACTGATCATAACTCTCTCATCCTTCTTCCAAAAAATTCAAACCAAAGCTCATTTTGAAGTAAATTCAATTATCTTTCAAATGCAATTGATCCCATGGTCATTGCATTCACCATTTGAAAAATATGACCAAAGACATTACAGGTCATTTTCAAAGTCAACAAAAAGGCACTTTTTTCAAAAGGACACACAAGGAGCATCAAAAATCATTTTGACATGAGACCAAAGACATTGGTTAGAGGACTCTTTGAGGTTTCCAAAAAGTGCAAGAACTCCTTCATATGACAAAAATTAAGGGATTTACACCTTGTTGAAGTTGGCTAAATTTTGGAAAATGCATAAAACCAACATTGCTCAAAAATGCATTTTTTCCAAATGGGGCCAAGTTTTCATGGTTCAAACATGTTTGCCATGTTATTATGGGCCTCCCACGACCAAGACAAGGCCCACTCCATTTTTTATTCATTTTTGGTTTAATTTTATCACATATAAGATTAAATTAAAAAAGAAAAATGGATGGATAAAGAATAGCTTACAAACCAAGCATGACTCATCAAGAGAATCATTCAACTCTGCCCCAAGCCAAGTACAAACAGAAGGAGGGTGGAAAATCAAGCCATGGTGGCTTAAATGCAAAGCTACTCATGTTGAAAAAGTCAAGATTCCACGAAGCTAATGAATGCTTCTTAGCTTCACTTCCAAGCAGCTCTTGGCCTATAAAAGAGCTATCATACTTCAGCAATCAAAGGAGACACGAGTTCATAGCCAGTAGAATGCTTGTAACATATTTGTAACAACTTGAATTTTTCAAAGAAATTTAAAATTCGAATTTTAATTTCTAGCTCGTTTCAGTTCAAACTAAACACTTAAATATAATCCTCAATCATCATTGAACATATCCCAATCAGTTTCAAGCCTTGAAGCACTCAGAATCATCCATTATACCTCACGGTTTGTTCAAACTAAAACCAACTTATATCTCATAACACACGCATATCTAGCAAGATGTAGATATATATTTGAACTTAGTGTGGTGTGTAGATCGTTTCTGGAAGTTTAATTGAGCTTTGGATGCTTGTATACGAATCTACCATTTTAGGGTTTTCCAGCTCAAATTTAGGGTTTTTAGTTAGAGCCAAAATCAGAACAAATTAAGAGCATGGTTGAATTCAGTGGAACAAGACGAATCGAATGGACATATCGCGCCAAATTTCTTTTCAGGTTTACCCCTATTCGCTATTTTGCAGGTCTGAAGCTCATCAATTACAGCGCTTTTTTCATAAAAGCGCTATTAAAGGTCCTGGCGAGAGGTTGAAGACGATGAGGTGTCCTCACCTCATTGGACAGCACGCGCGCGTTTTTTTAAAATTAACCTTTGGTTTCAGTGTTTGCAGGCGTGTCACAAGTGGTGGACCCTCACAATCTGAGCCATCAGATCTCATTTATTAATTCATCCAACGCATCAGAATGAAGCCCTATACCATGGACTTTATTTAAATACCACACTGGATCATTAATTATATATTTCTATTTTTATTTTAATTTCTTTGCAAAATTAATTAAAAATAGTTTCAAAAATCCAAAAAATACACAAAAAATATTTTTAAGTTTCTAAAATAATATTTTATTTTCTGAAATAAAAATATTTTATTTTTCTTCATAATTTCAATATTTTGCATAATTAATTAGTATATATTTATATATTTGCTTTTTAATTATTCTAACCAATCAAAAAATCATAAAAAAAATTGTTCTTTATATAAAATATTGTTTATATATTATAGACTAATTTTGTACATATTTTGAATAATTTTCTCTTTAAGTTTTAATTATTTGTATAATTATGTATTAATTAGCTTAATCAATTTCAAATCAATTTCAAAAATTCCAAAAAAATTAGTTTTGTTTTAAAATTAATTGACAAATATTTTGTACATATTTTAAACTTAATTTCTAGGTTTAAATCTATTTTCATCTTTTTTCTTCATTTTAATTTAATTAATCATGCATTAATTATAATTAAAATCAATCATAAAAAATCCAAAAATATGCCTTTTATTTTTCTTGCAATTTAAATTCCTAGATAAATGTATAGGATGTCAAAATCATGTAAATAGGCTTAGTTTACATTTCCTGCACAATCGATGTAATAGCGTAGATTTACTTTCCGCACTTTACATTTCCGCATTTTAATTTCCAGCAAATATAAACTGCGTGTATGTCAAAGATAAAATTGAACCGTTAGATCACTAACTTCAAAGATAAAATATCTGAATCCAATCACAATCACACTTGCACCTTTTAAGGTAATCCCTTCTCATTCTTTTCAAAATCAAAGTCAAAATTCTACTGTTTCGAGTACAAAATCGAACCTTTTGTTTGTATCCGGTGAAAGGATAGATTTTTAAAGGAAATAGGATAAAGACCTTACAACTCAGGGTAGACCTCCTAGTTTGCTTGCTCAAATCAAAACAAACAAAATTCTCATACACTGTTGTTTTTCAAAACAAAACTTTCCAAAAAGACAATATTTTGTATACATCCAAACACGGATCATTACGAAGTTAACGTTCTTTTCAAAACATCTTTCGAAAGATAAACAAACATTTTGTATACATCCGCACAAGGATCATTACAAATTCCATTTACAAAGGTATTTGAAACCACATATGAACATTCTAAAGCAATTGAAAAGTGATCGAAAAACAAGTGAGCTAAGCAAACTTAAGAGCCCATGGATAACCATGGATACAAAGGGTGCTAACACCTTCCCTTTGTATAACCTACCCCCTTACCCAGAATTTCTTAAAGGTCTTTTTTCTGTTTCTTTTATAAACCTTTCCTTAATTGGATAAAATAAAAGGTCGGTGGCGACTCTGTGAATTTTCAAAAATGCGAAAGCATAAGCGATAAAAAAGAGTCAGTTCACGTATCTCTCCCGCTCAGAGGTATGGCCCGAAAAACGGAGGTCCACAGAAATGGCGACTCTGCTGGGGAGTCACTTTCAAAAAAACAAAATGTTTTCTAAAGGGGTTACCTTAAGAGAATAGATTACTTCGATGTTTTCAATTGTTTGACTTGATTGCTCTATTTTTCAAAGGTTTGTTTAGGTATTTTGCTTGTGTGAAAGATTCTAACCCGAATCTCGAGATACCTTAAGTATATGACAATAGACCAAGGAAACTGTACGGCATGTACCGATACGGTTGATCTGGTAGTCATCGTTAGTGCGATACTTTGGTTTATACTGATGTCCCTTGAAAACGATCAAGGAGTATATTAGGCTTCCGAAATGTCATTAAACACTAATTTGTCTTAGAACCTTTTTAGTTGAACTTGACTTATGGCCTATTAAGTGGCTAGCTTTGAAATTGATCGAAGTTAGTTATCCTCGAGGAATATTTTGATCGGCCGCTCGAGCGCCGTATTGAGATGTTACTTCCAAGGATCATAGAACCCGAATACTATTCTAGGACAGGTTTTAACCAACTCAACTTCAGTGGGGAGGGTATCACCTATCAGCTCCATGCAAGCCTTTAAACCTAAGGCTATTGTTTGATTTGTTTTTGTGTGCCACATGTTTGCATCATAAGCATATCATTTTCTCACAAAACACTTCAAGGATCAAAGAGTTTACCTTTGTTTTTGCAGGTAATGGCTCCCGCCACCCGAGATTACATCCGAATCAACATCTCAACGGTACCATCTGAACTAAAAGACTTAGTGTCAGAATTCCCCAGGAATGTTCAATTCACGGAAAGGCATGGTCACCTACTCCATTTGGTTACCTCAAAATTTGAAGAAGACATGATACGGGTCCTGTTCCAGTTCTTTGACCCTGAACATCATTGCTTTACCTTTCCTGATTACCAGTTGGTACCCACTTTGGAAGAATTCTCTGAACTAATTGGATTGCCTGTTCGAAATCAATTACCTTTCACTGGTTTAGAAAGGATTCCAAAACCTGAAGTCATTGCTGCTGCTTTACATCTGCGAAAATCAGAAATCGAGTCCAATTGGGAAACAAAGAGTGGAGTTAAGGGTTTGCTTGCTAAATTCTTAAAGGCTCGATTACTGCTAGAAAACAAAAGTTATCCAGCTTTTGAGGAGGTTATGGCCCTTTTGATCTATGGGTTGGTTTTATTCCCAAATCCCGACCAGTTCATAAGTGTACACATCATCAACCTTTTCCTAATCCGTAACCCGGTACCAACATTGCTGGGAGACATTCTACATTCTCTACACACTCGTACCATGAAGAAACGAGGAACTCTCATGTGGTGTATACCACTACTGGCTAGGTGGTTTACATTTCATCTTCCCCGATCAGTGTTGAGAAATGAACAAAGAATGCAATGGTCTCGCAGGATTATGTCTTTGTCTCATTCAGATATCCGGTGGAACAACTTCTTTCAAAGAGACATTACTATCATTGATCATTGTGGAGAGTACCCTAATGTGCCACTCCTTGGCATCAAAG
This sequence comes from Vicia villosa, assembly GCF_029867415.1. Classification (NCBI taxonomy): domain Eukaryota; kingdom Viridiplantae; phylum Streptophyta; class Magnoliopsida; order Fabales; family Fabaceae; genus Vicia; species Vicia villosa. The sequence goes on from NW_026705222.1 coordinate 641,508, forward strand.
GAGGCATCACTTACAATCCCTCTTTAGCTCTACGCCAATCCGGATATGCAAGGAGCAACGGTCCTCATGACATGATTATCCGTGGCATTGTGTTTGATTACGAGAATGATTCTCATAGACACCGACGAAGGTTCATACATGCATGGGACAGTGTCTATAGAATAGAAAGCAAAACTTTGGGGCAATGGAATTCTATCCCTATGGAACCTTACCTCAGATGGGTCCGCACTCATGCTCAGAAACTCATTATGCCATATCCCGCTATTCTACCTGTGACTATTGAGCCAAAGGTCGAAGGAGACGAACCCCAAGTTATTCTACACCCGGATATGCCAACTGACCTAGAAGAGTTACAAAAATCTTGGGTTCAACTAAAAGAGGAAAGAGACACCTTCAAAGCACACTGTCAGGACTATGAGAGAAGGATATTGGAGCTCACCGGACAGCTTCAAGAAGAACAGCAGATCAACACATTCCTGGGGGCAAAGAGAAAGCGTCCATGGGAGACCTGAAGGATCATTTATTTTACTTCTGTCTTGTAAGCCCAAATGAGGCAAAGAAAAAAAGAGAATAAATTGATTAACTAATGTTTGTTTCTTCTTTAACAAATCTAAACTCTAAGATCCTTGAAAACATTGCACACACATTTCATTTCATACATTGCATTCATATACATTGCATATACATTTCATTCATATACATTGCATCCAGTCATACACATTGCGTAACAGGTTCTCATGACGGATTTCTTATCTCCTCGCTGTTTATTTCAGTCAGAAGAGATGGAATCTGAGACAAGCATCAAGAATCTCGAAGAACAGAATGCCCAAGTTCAAGTGGCAATTCTGGAACTGGCAAAGGGGCAACAAGAACTGAAAGCCCTGATAATCAAGAAGAAAAAGAAGCCCAAAGGATCTGTAGGCTTGAGTCACCTGAAAAGGAAGATCAAAATCCTAGTCAAAAAGTTCAAAAAGCCACCGATCCCTGAAACAGTCGGTGATGGTGAACAAGAAGACAATCAAAGCAACCAGGGTTCTGCTAAACCCTCTCTCTCTTCAAATGAAGAAGATAATCATTCTGGGGACGAACCAGATGATGACAAATACCAACAGCTGGAAGACCGTATGAAAGCTATGGAGATACAAAAAGTACCTAGTTTAGATTTCAATGATCTGGGGCTCATCTCGGATGTTGTTATCCCTCCAAAATTCAAAGTTCCTGTCTTTGCAAAATATGATGGAGTTTCTTGCCCGAAACTACATCTGAGATCCTATGTGAGGAAGATACAACCTCATACAACAGATAACAAATTGTGGATTCACTTCTTCCAAGAAAGACTGTCGGGTACACAACTCGAGTGGTACTACCAGCTGGAAAATACAAAGGTCCATACTTGGGAAGAATTAGCTACTGCTTTTTACAAACAGTACCAATACAATGCTGATCTTGCGCCAACCCGTACTCAACTAAGGGGCATGTCCATGGCACCAAAAGAAAGTTTCAAGGGATATGCACAAAAGTGGAGAGATATGGCTGGAAGGGTTCAACCACCCTTATCTGATCGCGAACTAGTCGACATGTTCATGGGCACTTTAACTGGCCCTTTCTATAGCCATTTGCTGGGAAGCTCATCATCAGGTTTCACTGACCTGATACTGACCGAAGAACGTGTCGAAAGTGACATTCAAAATGGAAAAATTCAAATAGGTTCCTCCTCTGGTACTACAAAAAGGCCCATCAGCGGGAGAAATGAGGTCAATGCAACACAAATTCAGAAAAGTCGCAAAAGTGAGCAGCATCAATCTGTAGGGGCAGTTCTGATCTCCGCATCTGCACCTCAAAAAGATCAACAGCCAAAATATACGCATCGACCAGATGCACCAAGAAGAAATTTCACCAGAATCAACATGCCAATCTCTCAGGCATTGCAGCACTTGCTAAAAGCAGATCTGATCACATTAAAAGGTCCTCCAAAGAATGTCAATACTTCCTCTCCGAATTATCGCCCTGATGCGACATGTGCCTATCACTCAAACTATCCAGGACATGACGCAGATCACTGCTGGGCCTTGAAAAATAAAATACAAGATATGATAGATGCTGGGGAAATTGAGTTCGATCCTCCAGAAACTCCAAATGTCATCACTGCACCTATGCCAAAGCATGACAAAACTGTTAACGCTATCCTGGACACTGTTTACATCTATGATGTGAACGAATTATCAACTCCACTCTGCGAAGCCAAAGGAAAGCTAATCCAAGCTGGTTACTTTCCAGGGTGTGACCCCGACTGCTTTTATTGCTCATACCTGCCCAATGGTTGTGAAAATCTGAGGATGGGAATTCAAAAGTGGATGGATCGCCGTATCATTATGTTTGAGAGGCTCCCTTCTATGGACGTGCTGTGCGAAGTCTTTGCAAACGGGATGAGAATAGAGGATGCCTCAGTGATCTCCAGCTTACCATTCAAAATCTCTGCCAAGGCTCCATTCAAAATTTCTGCTACACTCAAAGTGGCATCAGTAGTCATTGCTAGTCCAACTCCATTTCCATACTCCTCAGACAAAGCTGTCCCATGGGGATACGACACTAATGTTTATGTTCATGGAGTTAAGCAGGGTACCTCGACTGAAGAGGCCGCAAAGTTAACTACTCCAACTGTGGGTAATATTGTGGGTACCAGCAAGATCACGAGAAGTGGAAGAATCTTTTCACCAGAAATTTCTCCAAATGTTGCTGCTGGTCCAGTCCGAGTCCCAGTTCCTAATCAAGATAACAACACTCGAGGCAAAGAGCCACAAGTTGAACAAGTTCAAACCCCGGTGGAGATCACTGCTGAGGATCCATCAAAGCAAGAAATGGAGGAAATATTGAAAATCATCTGCAAGAGTGATTACAATATTGTTGAGCAACTAGGGCACACCGCTTCAAAAATCTCAATGCTATCTCTGCTAAAATATTCAGAAGCTCATGCCAAAGCTCTGATGAAGTTCCTTAAAGCTGCGCATGTGCCTCAAGAGATCTCAGTCGACCAATTTGAGAATTGTGTTGCCAATCTAACCGTGAACAATGGTCTCGGTTTCTCTGATGTGGATCTAACCCCTGCTGGAAAAAATCACAACAAAGCCCTACATATCTCCATTGAATGCAATGGCACCACTTTATCTCATGTGCTAGCAGATAACGGTTCTTCTTTGAACGTGTTACCGAAAACAGTACTAGAAAAGCTTGACTTCGAAGGAATTGTGTTACAACCAAGTGATGTTGTGGTAAGAGCCTTTGACGGGTCAACAAGAACGGTATACGGAAAAGTGAATCTCCCAATCAGAGTGGGTTCCCAAATCTTCGATTCTATCTTTTACGTAATGGAAATTCACCCAGCCTACTCCTGTTTACTTGGACGCCCTTGGATACATGGGGCAAATGCTGTAACTTCTACCCTGCATCAGAAGTTAAAATATCCAGTAAAAGGAAAGATTGTCACAGTCTATGGCGAAGAGGAATATGTGGTTAGTCACCTAAGCAATTCCAAATATGTTGAGTTGGAGGACGAATTCATCGAAACTCCATGCCAATCATTTGAGGTGGTCTCCCCAGATGTCTCTACCACCAAGCATATTCCTGCTACTCCAACTACAACTATGGCTTCTCTCAAAGATGCCAAAGCCATGATTGAACAGGGTGATTGCACAGTATGGGGACAGCTTCCCGATATACCCTACAAGTCTGACAAGCTAGGCCTGGGCTATGATAGTGAAGATCAAAAGAATGATCAAGGTCCTCGTTCTGGAGGATTAATGTCACACTTCGTCAGCCAAGAAGTAAACGCTATTGAAGATGAAGGAGTGTTCTTGAACCATATCATTCAGCCATATCCAGATGAGATTCCACCCATTTCCATGGGAATGTGGGATGCTGTGGGAGAACCAAGTGACGGGTATAATTATCAGTATACCGCACCTCAGAATTCTTATGTTGCTATGGAAGACATTACCCCAACTGGATGGGGTGATCAAATTGAAAATGACGAAAGTTTCACAAGTCCCGTCACTGAGCAATATCAAAATCCACCCAAAGAAGTATGGGACACGCTAGGAGAACCCAGCGGCAAATATGACTATATGGTGAAATATTCCGCTCCTCCGAGCTCACAAATTGCTATGAAGGACATTGTCCCAACTGGATGGGATGAACATTACGATGACAATTTCACTTTTGAAGAAGCCAGGGAAATACCAAATAACGAGGGTTGCTTTCTGTCAGCATACACTCCTCATGAGGATGCACAATTCTCTATTCAAAACATCATCCCGACTGCATGGGACGGCCTTATCGAGCACCTTGCTCAGCCAACAGAGATATCTCAGCCTGGGCTCTCGTATCCAGCAGAGTATATCACTTATCCCGAAGGATCACCGGCTCATTTTCCCACTAATGAAATCAATGCTGTGGAAGATGAAGAAGACAACTGCAACTGGAACAGCTGGATACTCCCTGCTCACAACAGTGGATTGAACAACTGGAAAGCTGAGGATGTGATCTCCTTTGACCAGGAGTAAATGCCATTTCCTGTTTTCTTTGTGTATATTGTGCAAAGATAAAAATGGTTCCTGAACAATCGAACCATGAGCCTGAAAGCCGTGTACCTTGCCCAAAGCACACTGGCCCTTCTATAAGGGCTTATCATATCATGATCATGTGCATTCAATAAAATCATGGGACGCTTGCATATTTAAAATTTTGTGATCCTTTTTCTTTCTTTCTTCGCTTTCAAATAGCTATGTTTTTTCTTCACACACACTCACATAACTAACATGCAGATTCACATACACTCTGGATCCAGTCAACAACGATTCTGCTATTGCCCGTCATGACTTTGAAAGTCCGATCTACCAAACTGAGGACAAAAGTGAGGAAGATTGTGAAGTGCCAAGAGAAATTGCAAGGCTGCTAGAACAAGAAGACAAGGCCATACAGCCTCACGAGGAGCCAATTGAGGTCATCAACTTGGGCAGCAACAAAGAAAAGAAAGAAGTCAAAATAGGGGCTGATTTAGAACACAGCATCAAGCAAAGACTGATTCAAATGCTGCGAGACTACATCGAGGTATTCGCCTGGTCCTATGAAGATATGCCAGGCCTTGACACGGACATTGTAGTTCATCGCCTGCCAATCAAAGAAGGTAGCATTCCAGTCAAACAGAAACTACGAAGGAGTAGGCCTGATATGTCAAAAAAGGTCAAAGACGAGGTTGAAAAACAGTTCAATGCCGGATTCCTAAAAGTTGTAAGTTATCCTCCTTGGATAGCTAACATCGTGCCTGTACCTAAAAAAGACGGGAAAGTCAGAATGTGCGTGGACTACAGAGATCTGAACCGGGCAAGCCCCAAAGATGATTTCCCTTTACCACACATCGATGTACTGGTTGACAATACCGCACAATGCAAGGTATTCTCCTTTATGGACGGATTCTCAGGGTACAATCAAATCAAGATGGCACCCGAAGACATGGAAAAAACAACCTTCACAACACCCTGGGGAACCTTTTGTTACAAAGTAATGCCCTTTGGTCTGAAAAACGCAGGAGCAACCTATCAACGTGCAATGGTAGCGCTATTTCATGATATGATTCATCAAGAAATAGAGGTGTATGTCGATGACATGATTGCAAAATCCAACACCGAGGAAGAACATCTGGGTCATTTACACAAGTTGTTTGACAGACTCAAGAAATACAAGTTGCGACTGAACCCAAATAAGTGTACCTTTGGAGTAAGATCCGGCAAACTCTTAGGTTTCATCGTCAGCAGCAAAGGTATTGAGGTTGATCCCGCCAAGGTTAAAGCCATTCAAGAAATGCCTATACCTCGTACCGAGAAACAAGTCAGAGGATTCTTGGGACGTCTAAATTACATCGCCCGATTTATTGCCCACATGACTACTACTTGTGTGCCGATCTTCAAACTGTTGAAGAAAGATCAAGTGGAAAGGTGGAATGACAAATGCCAGTTAGCCTTTGACAAAATCAAAGAATATCTCCAAAAACCTCCAATCTTGTTGCCACCTGTGGAAGGCAGACCTCTGATAATGTACCTAACTGCGTTAGAAGACTCAATGGGGTGTGTACTAGGACAACATGACGAATCCGGCCGAAAGGAGCACGCAATCTACTATCTTAGCAAAAAGTTTACCGATTGTGAAACAAGATACTCACTACTCGAAAAAACTTGTTGTGCCTTAGCTTGGGCGGCTCGCCGACTAAGACAGTACATGCTAAATCACACCACTTTCCTAATCTCCAAGATGGATCCCATCAAATACGTGTTCGAAAAACCTGCTCTCTCTGGAAGAATAGCAAGATGGCAAATGATCTTAACAGAATATGACATTCAATACACTTCACAAAAAGCAATCAAAGGAAGTGTGGTAGCTGATCATCTGGCTCATCAAGCAGTAGATGATTATCAAGCATTGAACTTTGACTTCCCAGACGAAGACATTATGCTAGTCAATGACTACAAACAACCAGGACCAGAAGAAGGACCCGAGCCAGGATCCCGGTGGACTATGGTTTTTGACGGAGCTTCTAATGCACTTGGCAATGGCATCGGAGCTGTGATCATTTCCCCCGCAGGAGGTCATACACCATTCACTGCCAGGTTATGCTTCAATTGCACTAACAATATAGCCGAATACGAAGCATGTATTCTGGGTCTTAAAGCTGCAATCGATCTAAGAATCAAATTCCTGGAAGTCTACGGAGACTCGGCCTTGGTAATCTACCAAGTCAAAGGGGAATGGGACACGAAGCACCCGAATCTAATTCCTTACAAAGAATATGTGTTGAGTTTGATTCCTTACTTCGAAGAAATCACTTTCGAACACATCCCACGCGAGGAAAATCAACTAGCTGATGCTTTAGCTACCATGTCATCCATGTTCAAAGTCAGGTGGGACAACGAGGCGCCTATGATCACCATTTACAGGCAAGATGAACCATCATATTGCAATGAGATCAATACTGAGGGAACAGAAGAAAAACCATGGTTCCATGAAGTAAAAAGATATCTTGAAGCTCAGGAGTACCCTGAAGGGGCATCCATTAACGACAGAAAGTTTCTAAGGAGATTTGCTGCCAAATTCTTTCTAAGCAATGGAACCTTATACAAACGCAACCATGACTCGACTTTACTTCGCTGTGTAAACAAGAAGGAAGCAGAACAGATCATGAAAGAAATACACAATGGTGCCTTCGGTACTCATTCTAGTGGACATACAATGGCTAAAAAGATCCTTAGAGCAGGTTATTACTGGTCTACCATGGAAACAGACTGCCATCATCACTCCCGAACATGTCACAAATGCCAGATATACGCTGACAAAGTACTTGTACCTCCAGTTCCATTAAGCGTCCTGATAACACGAAAACGTATCACATATTTGGCTTGATTTACATACATTATTTCCCTATTTTATCTTAATTATGTTGCTTTATATTGGTATTATGCTGGTATTTTCATTGTTTTAGGTTTTATGTTCGTTTTGAGGACTATTTGTGAAAAGGAAAGAAATGGAGCTAAAATCACTACTATTTGTGCCTAAAAGATGAAAAATAGTGCTGAAATGAAAAGGGGGTGCAAATAAGGCTCAACCATGCTAAAGGAGACCCAAAGGCCCAAAGACACAAAGTCAGCCCACGAAGTAATAAATTGTGCGTGGCCCAAATCACACAAGCAAGTGGAGACGCACGTCTCCAACGATCCATGCCACGTCACCAATGAGGAGACGCACGTCTCCAAGCCCTCCTACATTTCCTCCACTTGAGACGCACGTCTCAAGTCGTGTGCTGGGTCACCCTGAAGAAGTGGAGACGCACGTCTCCAAGGAGTTCCCTATTTCCACGCATTCCAACGGCAGAAGCTCCCCTATAAATAGAAGCAGTCACATCAGTTCTGGGTGTGCAATTTCCGGCCAACGAAGTGCTGCCGGAATTGTACCGTGCTTATTATTTTCTTCCTGCTTTCATTCAAATAGTTTATTTTCTCACAACAATTTCTACACCGGAAATTGTTGTGAACCTTTTATAAATCTACCCTTACGTTAGATTTATCGCTTTTACTTCCTTGTTTTAATTACCGTTTAAATTCTGAAGAACGATCCAGCCAACTTGTGGTGGAAGTTCAGTACTCGAAGATTCAATTGCAATTTACATTATTCAGGTTTATTATTTACCGCCTTCATTTATATTTATTTGCATGATATATTATATGCCAATTAATATGCCTATCATTATGAACCAAATTTATTTATGCATGTTTAACCATATTAATATGTCTGGCTAATTTATTTAGATGTCAGTATGTAAAATAATTTAACCGTAGGGATCCGAAATAAATTGGCTTAATTATGGTTGATTAAATATCACTTGTTTTTGGTTTGTATGCCTAATTTAATTAGTAAGTCTTAAAACCAATAGAGCGAAAGTTTGAGGGGTTAAGACGGTCAAAGGTTAAAATCAATAGAGCGAAAGTTTGAGATCTTTAACTGGATAGTAGACATAGGACATTAGTTTTAAGGATGGCGAAAGCGTATTAGAACTAATTAGAACTTATGTATTTTCAAAAAGTGTTTTTAAACCCGAGCGGGATGGCGAAAGCGTACGTTAGGGATATTAGCATGTTCCGAGTCAACAGAGCGAAAGTTTGAGATTAGGAGATTTAAGTAGATAACGACTTCGTAAAACAAGCATTTTATTAACTATGTTGTTTTCAAAAAGCGTTTCTAAATCTGGTGGGATGGCGAAAGCGTACATTAAGAGTTAGGATCGTAGTCTAAATCAACAGAGGGACAGTTTGAGAGGAGGACTTTTAATCAATAGAGTTAGTAAAGATCTTTGATTGAATTAACACCATAGCCAATGGACCTTCGGATCACCTAAGTTAGATGAAATACATACTGATATCCGTTTGTTATTATATTTTACCTAGATTTAAGATTTTAGTTTCCCCATTTATAAAAAACCCAAATATCATTAGCCTTAGCTTTACATAGTAACTTTAGATAACGGTAGGTCGATTTATAGTCCCTGTGGATTCGATATCTTTTAAAACTACACGACACGACTGTGCACTTGCAGTTATCCCGACTAATAGACACGCAAAGTCGCGATCACGTCCTGACGGCTCCTTGGCCTTTTGCAATGTGGGGTATTGATATGATTGGAGAAATCAAACCTACTGCCTCCAACGGACATCGCTTTATCCTGGTCGCTATTGACTACTTCACAAAGTGGGTAGAAGCAGCTTCATTTGCTTCGGTTACCAAGAATGTGGTGGCCCGGTTCATCAAATACAATCTCATTTGTCTGTACGGCATCCTTGAACGGATTATCACGGACAATGGCACAAATCTAAACAACAGAATGATTACTGAACTTTGCACACAGTTCAAGATCAAACATCATAATTCTTCTCCATATCGACCAAAGATGAACGGCGCGGTGGAAGCTGCCAACAAGAACATCAAGAAAATCATACAAAAAATGACAGTAACCTACAAAGACTGGCATGAGATGTTACCTTTTGCTCTTCATGGTTATCGCACATCTGCGCGTACTTCAACAGGGGCAACTCCATTCTCCTTAGTCTATGGTATGGAGGCAGTTCTTCCAATTGAAATTCAGATTCCTTCCCTAAGGATTATGAAAGAAGCCAATCTAGACGAAGACGATTGGATTCAAACACGGTTGGACCAGATAAACTTGATTGATGAGAAAAGGCTCGCAGCTATTTGTCATGGTCAGCTATACCAAAAGCGTATGATCAAAGCCTTCAACAAAAAAGTCAAAAGTCAAGCATACCAAACTGGTGGCTTGGTTGTCAAACGCATCATCTTACCACAAGGTGATCCCAGAGGCAAATGGACTCCCACCTACGAGGGACCATTCATAATCAAGAAAATATTCTCCGGCGGCGCCATGTTGCTTACCACCATGGATGGCGAGGATTTCCCACACCCTGTGAATGCTGACATAGTCAAAAAATACTTCGCTAAAAAAAAAAGAAAAAAAGCTCGCTAAGTTGAAAACCTGAAAGGGAAACTTAGGCAAAAAAATGAGCGTCTCGGTGGATTGAAAACCCGAAAGGGCGGTCCAGGCAAAAATTAGAGACTAAACAAATACTATCCCGGTAGGCTGAAAACCTGAAAGGGCAGCCTAGGCAAAAGTTAGGGAATGAAGCATACAACTATGTTCCGTTCAGCTGCCTACTCACCATCAAGATTCAACACCTCAAAGACACCGATCAGTCCAATCACTTTCTTCCAACAAGTGAGGGATGAGATGCTCGAAGACAGATTGGCAATAGCAGAATTGAAACTTGACTGGATTGTTTTCACATAGCTATTTATCTTTATAAATATTTTCCAAAACTTTATGACAGTTTCCTACTTCTAGGATTGTTGTCTCCCTGTGCTAATCAGCCTATCATGGCTCTTTTTCAAAAATCAATGCAGCTTAGGCTCGAAAATCACTATTTTCACTTTTTCTGTTTTAAATACGTAAACGTCCCAATGATAATTCTGAATGAACATGTGCATTTGAATATGATTGATGTTTACCAGGAAAAACAGGAATAGCTGTAGCAACCTGCCCTAAAAATGAAGGTTTTTAGAGTCGCCACCTATTCTGAAGGGCGAATAGGAAACCCTACGCAGTTAAGAGATCGGGGTAAGTTATTATAATCAGGTCGAGGGAAGGTGTTAGGCACCCTCAACCCTTTCCTATTGGCTTTGAATCTAAGGATTAAGTTTTATGGCTAAAAGTTAAGGTTTAATAGCTAAGGAATTGAAAAGGGCAAAATTGAGATTTTAAGGGAATTGAGATTTTAGGGTGGGGGACTCGCCTTGGTTATCCAAGTGCCTACGTATCTCCTTAGGGAGAATCAGAGTCAACGTAGTTTGGGCACAAGGTTGTACGCCTTTGAATTGATTATGAAAGTGTTTGAGGCTTTTTGAATGGCCTATCGTAGTTTTGAGTTTGTAATTTGAAAGGCATTTTGAGTTGCCTGATTGGAAGGGATGAAAATCCATAGTTTGTGGTTTGATGTGTTTTAAGTGTTTTGGGCGTACAACCCTGATTTGATATGGCACTGTTAGATGCGGTGATCAATAGATTTGATCAGTATAGCTAACAGATTAATAGGCATTGCTGGTTACTCAGATCGATAGATTGATCGTCGCGGGCAGCAAATTAAGTGTGTTTTAAATTTATGAATTTTTTATCTCTCGTCTAATGTGACTAATAGCTTTAGTCGGGTCGAGGAGAGAATTATTGTTAATGTTTTATTATTTTTAATCTCTCGTCTAAAGCGACTAATAGATTTAGTCGGGTCGAGGAGAGAATTGATTAAGGATAACCAATGGGATTGGGGCAAACCCTAATGCACGTAACCTTTCTAGGGTTTTTCTAAGATTTAATAATTAAAATGATTAAAATCAATTAACTCGAATAATCGAAATAATCGGAATAATTGGGAAATATTATAATCCTAATCATAGTCTTAATCCTAATTTATTCTAATCCTAAAAAAAAGCTAATTATATACATATTAATATATTTACAATTAAACAATTATATAATTAATATATAAATAATATAGAAATATAAAAGAAACCTGGCTTCAATCCTGTGTGGGGCGCCCTTGAAGCTCCATGATGCACCTCCAGTCCTTGTACGCTAGATCTCCAGCTGGGAGATCCGATGGTTGATGATCGCAGGTGCGAGGTGAACCTTCCTTGATGAGCAGCACTGGATCGGTAAACAAACAATTTAATAAAATTGTTGTTGCCAGGGGGAATCGAACCCAGGCTCTCCACTTTGCCAACGACACCTCTTGCCATCCATGTTGTGATGACAGCTTGTTATATTCTTGCTGCCAATACCATTTAACTTAAACAAAGCCAGAGAAACCAAAATAATGGACACAGACCCGTGACCCTGTCTTCCTCTTTCTCATAGAACTTTTTTCCAGAAAACACAGAGGTTATTATTAATACATATGCAGGGATAATTTATGCAGTGAAATAAAATTGAAAGAATTTGGTACAGATTGTTGTAAAGAAAACGATCGGAATCCGGGGGAAGGAATTGGATCGGGACTGACTCAATCTCCGCTTGCAACCACCGACGCACACCGATTTCGTCCGAGTTTTTCCTTGATTTCTGCCGGACGGTGCTGTTGTTGCAAAAGGGGTGGTTATGTGTGAAGCTGATGGTATCCGAAGTGGGGCTGAAGTAGAGTCCGGTGATTCGTAGGTGTCGGTGTTGATTTGGGTGGTCCGGACGGCTGCGCGTGGTAGAGCCAGATCTGTGGAGAGAGCGTGGCCGATTGTCACTGTAGTGGCGTTGGGTTTGAATGCCGATTGTGTGGGTCTTGGAACTAGTTGCGGTTTAGTTTCATCTGCTTTTTCCTTCTGGACTTTCGACAATCATTCTATCAGTACCTGCAATGTACACAATCTTAAGAAGAGATTAATTTCAAAAAAAAAAAAATATCTTTCAATGTGATTTTTGTTTTCCAGATTTATTGTTGTGAATTTCTTTATTGTTGAATTTGGAATTCGCTGGAAAATTAGAAAGGTTTTGTGTTAGGATTGCATTTGAAAATTGGAAGATGATGGTCATATGTACGTGTGAAAGAAAAAGAAAAAAAATAAGGATTAGTCGGTTAGAAATTGGTCCCTCTGTCTGCACAGAAAATGTGTTATTTATATTTAGTCAAAACTAGGGTTTTCTACACCTAATGGGCCTATTGCCCAATTAATTTAATTATATAAAAAACTATAAAAAAACCTAATTATAATAATATTTAAATTAGTACTAATCCTAATAATCCCTAATGACAATTCTACTAATAATATTAACAATAATTAATTAGTAAAATTAAGAATATTAATACTAATAATTAGTAATAATAAAATTAATAAAAAACAAATGTTAGTAAAAGAACTATAACCTCAAAAATGATAAAACCCTTGTCCTAATTGGGTCCAAATACTTGGGTCCCAAAATACCTGTTATCCGCACCTCCACTCCAATTTATAGGAGAATGAGTTTAACAATAAGAATGTTAAATCCCATGACCCTTAATTTAGTTCCCTTGATAAATTACTTTACCGCAAATGATTGGGCAAATTTTGGGGTATGACAGCTGCCCCTGTTCAATCTTCTTAAACCTGAAGAGTCGGATAGGCACGTCTGCCTATCGTGATCTAAAGGTAGAAGATGATTGGACACTGAAATGCCCTGAAATTTGCATTTGTTGGAAAGAAAATCTGCGGGAGATGGGCTTACAGATGCCACCCAAGGTGAATACCATTTCTCAGGATGTGAAGCAGATGCTTTCCAAAGAAACCACTTGCTTTGATTGTAGCACGACCTAAAAAGGCAACCTGAATTTTATGCAATGTTATGATGCATGCGATGTATGATGCAGTGTGCTTCTCAAAATAAATGAGAGCGGTGTATGTATATGCAATATGTATGAATGAGGTGTGTTAGTTGAATGATGCATGATTATTAATTTAAAGTACGTTAGTAACTCTGAAAAGAGAGATAACACCTTTGATTGTTGTTGATGATGTTTTGAAAGATACCACTGGCGAGGGACTAACGTGATAAGAAACCCGATTGGGAAACCCTTTTGTAGATTCTCGTTGTAAAATCCTTTGTAAAACACTGTTTTCCTTGAAAAGCTCCTAGAAATGATGGAATACGTCTTAAAGAAGACTGCCTGGAAAGGCTCCTACACCAATAGGGTTATTTGCGAGGGTTATCGCAAACTTCACCTGCACCATTAGGGTCATTTGCGAGGGTTATCGCAAATTTGCCTGCACCATTAGGGTCATTTACGAGGGTTATCGCAAATTTACCTGCACCAATAGGATCCTTCGCGAGGGTTATCGCGAATTCACCTGCACCAATAGGATCATTCGCGAGGGTTATTGCGAATTCACCTGCACCAATAGGATCATTTGCGAGGGTTATCATAAATTTACCTGCACCTTTAGGATCATTTACGAGGGTTATCGCAAATTTACCTGCACCTTTAGGATCCTTCGCGAGGGTTATCGCGAATTCACCTGCACCATTAGGGTCCTTTGCGAGGGTTATCGCAAATTTACCTGCACCAATAGGGTCCTTCGCGAGGGTTATCGCAAATTTACCTGCACCATTAGGGTCCTTCGCGAGGGTTATCGCGAATTTACCTGCACCATTAGGATCATTCGCGAGGGTTATCGCGAATTCACCTGCACCAATAGGATCATTTGCGAGGGTTATCGCAAATTTACCTGCACCTTTAGGATCCTTCGCGAGGGTTATCGCGAATTCACCTGCACCATTAGGGTCCTTCGCGAGGGTTATCGCGAATTTGCCTGCACCAATAGGATCATTTACGAGGGTTATCGCAAATTTACCTGCACCTTTACGATCATTTGCGAGGGTTATCGCGAATTTACCTGCATGAAAAAGATTCACCTGTTTGGAGACTCACGACTCGAGGGTCGGAGAAAATACACCTTTCACAACACGAGGGTTGGAGACTCACGACACGTGGGTCGGAAAATACACCTATCACAACACGAGGGTTGGAGACTCGGCTTTTGTAGTGTGATTTGAATTTTGACGAAATAGTCATACGGGAACTGACTACCAAACGAGAATTGGATTTGATGGTTTTCCAGGACGAGAACTGGACTTTGTAATGATTTTCCAGGACAAGAACTGGACTTTGTAATGATTTGCCAGGACGAGAACTGGACTTTGTAATGATTTTCCAGGACAAGAACTGGACTTTGTGATATGTAGTATGTGAATGCCCCAGATGATATGCGTATGCTAATGCGTATGTATGTATGTTGATGTTGATGCTGATGTCATCCCCTAGATTTTATCTTCTTTGTTTAAACCATATTTGCACCTACACCACGGCTATGCTTATGCCGGCTTGGTAATGTTTATGCATGCGGGTAATGCTTATGCTCACGGTGAATGAACAACAAGGTTGCTATCATCGGTAAGGTTACCGGGAAGCAGGTGGATAGTATAGCTTAGCACCAGAGTTTTGAATTGAATGGCTCGATGTATGGGATAACGCTTATGCTCATGCATAAGTTGATTAATGTAATGAGTGGAACGAAGCAATGTCTTCTATAAGACTACCTGAAAAGGTCTTCGGAATGGATGAGAGTATTTGTCTTAAAGAAGATTACCTGGAGAGGTTCTTAGCAAAGAATGAGGAATGCCTTTAAAAATGACTACCTGAAAAGGATAAAAGATGTCTTAAGAAGGACTACCTGAAAAGGTTCTGAGAGTAGATAGAAATTTGTCTTAAAGAATACCACCTGACAAAGTTCTTAGCAAGGAATGAAGAATGTCTTTAAAGACGACTACCTGAAAAGGTTCTTAGCAAGGGTAGAAATTTGTCTTAAAGAAGACCACCTGGAATGCCCGAAAACGTTTTACAAAGACTACCTGAAAAGGTACTTAGAAAAGGAATGTCTTGAAGAAGACTACCTGAAAAGGAACTTAGAAAAGGAATGTCTTGAAGAAGACTACCTGAAGAGGTTCTTAGAATAGATAGAAATTTTCCTTGAAGAAGACCACCTGAAAAGGCTGAAAATGTTTTACAAAGGCTACCTAAAGAGGTTCTTGGAGAGGACAGTGAATGTCTTAGAAAAGACCCCCCAGAAAGGTTCGTAGAATGTCTTAAAGAAGACCACCTGAAGAGGTTCCTGAAAAGAATGACAAATTGTCTTAAAGAAGACTACCTAAAAAGGTACTTAGGAAAAGAATGTCCTGAAGAAGACTACCCAAAAAGGTTCTTAGAACAGTAATGTCTTAAAAGACTACCTGAAGAGGTTTCTGGAAAGAGAATGTCTTAAAGAAGACTACCTGAAAAGGTACTTAGAAAAAGAATGTCCTGAAGAGGACTACCTAAAAAGGTTTTTGGAAATGACGATGATTGTCTAGAAAGGTTTTTAGAAAATAATGTCTTAAAAAAAACTACCTGAAGAGATTCCTGAAGAGGATGACAATTCATCTTGAATAAGACTGCTTGAGGAAACTCCTAGAAAGGATCGTGAGATTCGTCTTAAAGAAGACTACATAAAAAGTTACGGTGTAATGTATCAACCAATGTATGTAATGCATGATTTGTATGTATTTGTATGATGCTCCAATGATAGGTTATTAATACCCAAAGCGTATATAGTTCGCTGGAGCTGTAGGTTTGTTGAATGAGGTGGGATGTGATGCTAGTGCGATTTCCCAATACCTGTTTTTGAACTTTGACGATCGTAGTTAGGAGAAAGATTTGTCAGATGTTGTAAAGTGCGAGAACGCCTTTCCTTTTTGTTGTGCGCCTTGCCCCAGTTTGATTTTGTGAAATACTCCACGCCTTTAACCTTTGGAGGTTCTCCACACCTTTAACCTTTGGAGATTCTCCACACCTTATGGGTTTGATACCCAATGCCCCAATGTTTAGTGGAGAAAGGATCCCCATGATCTCCAAGCCATGAAGGGAGTGCCCCGAGGAATAACCTTGTCGTACCAATGTATTCCAGCGTTTAGGTTGAAGGGTATGCCCTTGATCTCCAGGATATGGAGGGCTACCCATAGTGTGCTATCCTTTTGAATTTGAACTCTTCCCATGTTTGACATGCCCTTGATTGTTATTTCTTTGAGATGTGCCCCAAGTTGATTGAACCTTAGGAAGAATGCCCCTAGTGAATAGGATGTTTGATTGCATGCCCCTGTGATCTTTGAAATCTTTGCCCCTGTTAAGGGGAACCCCCTAGATGTGATTCCCCCCATTCCAGAGTCTTTATTAGAAAGATCGCCTTTGATTAAACCAATTTCGAGGTCTCCTCGATGCTAAGTGTATACTTGTGGATGACGTTGTACCCTTTGAGAAGTAACTCCAATGCGATGTGTATGCAAGTTTTGAAATCGAAGTCCGTTATGAATTAGGACTGGATGATTAGAAATGAATGCTTGAAGAAGCGTAGTGATTAGAAGTAGTTTTAACAAACATAGGAGTCAGTATAACAAATCCTGCTTGATATGCTTTCGTAGTTAACCTTGCCTCAATTAGGACTTTTGAATGTTGTAACTTGGCCTGGTTCATGTTTTAAGAAACAATGGATATAAGGCTCAAAATTTTATTTGTCCCACCCCTTTCTCCTTGATGTTCTCCAAATCCTAAAAATTCGCTTAATCCAATGGATGTGCTTTGTTTGCAAGAGAATCGTTTCAGTCTTGATGTTGAGCAGAAGACTTAGTAGAGATCCAAGCAGTTGTAAAGATCCAAGCATTGATGTGAAGCTTTGATGGTTTAGCAGTCACAAGATTATCCTTTGTATTTCGCCTTTGTTTTATTTTTATCCCTTATTTGCATGAACCAATTCTTTTTGGATTTGATTCATCGGGATACCCTAATTTTTGCCTAAGTCATTTTGTTTTCTTTTCATGGAATTTTCCTTTATGACTTAGCGGGCGTTTTTCTTTTGAAGGCTCCTTTTGCGATTTGACCCTTGGATATTGAATGTTGTAACTGCCATGTTGACTTTGATTCGTAAGCTTCACCTTTGATACCTCCTCGATCTTGATTGATGTATTGAGGGAGGAGATGTTGTGAGTGTACTCCATTGCTTCCTCATTTTTTTTGGATGAATGTGAGGAAGAAGATATGCTTGAACCTTTGCTTTGCTTGATCCTTATGCTTGAACCTTTGCTTCATTGATTGATTCTCTTGACAACCAAAATACACCATTGAATTAATCGAAATCTACCCTGCCCCTGGTTAAAATCAAGGTTTATTTGAAAAGTAGAAACAAGCTCCAACTCCTGGCTCGAGGGGGTGACGAGGGATTAACATCCTTATATCTCCAATGTTTGGGAATTGAAACAATGCCTGTACATCCTCGGCTTGGTCTTACCTTGAAAGCATATATTTAGCTGGACTTAGTTATTTGTATTCTTCATTCTCCCTCACGTTTGTTAATACTCCTAAATTTGAAAATAGGAGTGTGCGACTGGAAAGTCGTAGTGGTGAGCAAAATGAATTGACTCCAAAACCTGCATGGTCATCCCATTAGAATTGCTAATCCGAAGGTACAACTTTTATCCTGAGTGACACTTAGCGATCGTAAGGGTTGAAGTTCTGACATGATAAGCACCTATTAATCTCAGGGACAATCTCCTTTGTAGATCCACCGACTTTGATTTACTCCTTAGTTAAAGAACTTGTAGAAGTGAGGGTAATCTCGGATTCTCCTTGGACAAGTCAAACCTGTTGGGAATGAATCGTTAGCGGTGGGTTTTCGTCGTATCGGAACTTCATGAGTTTCCTTTGACTGAACCTCTTTTGCTTTTCTTAAGGATAGTATCACCTATGACCCTTTTTCCCCTTGGTGTGGGGTTGACATATGTCGCATTCCCTCCATCATAGTCATGCATCTTTGTTCAGGGTATTGCCTCAGTTGGACTGACCCTTGCCCCTAGGTTATCGTAGAGCGTCCTTGTAAGTTTGGTATGTTCTAAGATGAACCCCTTTATGACTAGATACATCTTGAGTGTATCTATGAGGGAACTTCTTTGTTGAACTAATCCTTGCTCGATGACAACCCGTTACGGAAAGACATGGACATGCGGCTGGCGTGGTGAAAGACATCCCCTTTTTTTTAGCTCCTTCCCAATGATTTATCCTCCTTGTGAGACCAAGTTTGTTCTCGATAATTTATCCTTCTTTCTCCATAGTCTACGATCCTTTTGATTTTTTTTGAGTCTCGGGAAACCGGCTAGCGCGGTAGGTGCGGATGCAGGTGAAGATAGAAATGTAAATGTAGATGCGAATGTATGATTGCATGAAAATGCGAATGCATAGGTATGCGGGACTCCTTGTATTGTAACTCCGTGTATGCAATGCAGACGGGTGACATGTAATCGTAGGGATAGCCTTAGAGGCGACATTAGACCCTATTGAAATTCTTGCGAGATAGATGTTATGACACGCCAATGGAAATCCCTTAAATTAGGGAGTATGCGGAAGGTAGAGGCTGGTGACCGTTCATGACAGTCACCAAATCTCATGGCCATCGAGAGGCCAATCGACGTGTACCAATGAAGTTGTCCTTGGTGGGAAGGTTTCTCTATGCGGAACACAACCTATCTAAGGACGATTATTGGATGAAATGAAATCCCTACAGGCTAGGGATGAAAGATGTATAGATGGAAATCCAAACCCTACAAGTTAGAGGGTACGCGGAAACAAGCATGGAGTGACCGTTCAGGACAGTCACTAGATCTCATAGCCATCGAGAGGCCAATCGAACGCACGTTAATGAAGTTGTCCTTCGTATGAGGGACGTTATTTTAGAAATATAATCCCTACAGGCTAGGGAACTCGCAGATGTAAGCACATGGTGACTGTTCAAAGCAGTCATTGGATCGCATGGCCATCGAGAGGCCAATCGACGTGCGTAAACGAAGATGTCCTTCGTGGGAGGGACACGTAGCTGTAAAATGCAAGGATATAAAAGGAAACTCCCCACAGGTTAGGGGGTGCGTAGATGCGGGCGCGGAGTGACTGTTCATGACAGTCACTAAGTCTCATGGCCATCGGGAGGCCAATCAACGTGCATAAATGTAGATGTCCTTCGTAATAAGGACATGGTCTTAGAAATGGGGTCCCTGCAGGCCAGGGAACGCGTAGGAGTACCTGCAAAAATTAAAATGCAAGGCATCCGCAGTATATAAATTGCATATATAATAAGCACGTAAGCACATAAGCCCTAGGTTCATAGGTTCGACGTAACGGCTTAGGGTGCCTACCCTTCCCATAGGAATGTTCTAGAAGGTCTCATGGGATCGTTCGTAGCCGCCGAGACTTTTTGTCTCTTTGGATTTTGGAACAACTCATTAATCCATGAGGTTCGAATTTTAGGGGTTGGTTCCCAGAGAGATCGGCCAAATACCAAGTCCAGCCCTCAACAAGGTCAAGCCTCGTATCAGACCTTTCCGGATATTCAACCCACTCTGAGTGGAATTATAATAAGACTCATAGGCGATGTATTTCCCCTCTGGTCATTATTATAATCCCCACGCTTAAGATTAACGCAATTTATATATCCCAGAAAGCGATAAAACAACACATTCAAATAAATAAATATTTAATTGAATTGCGGTAAATAAATAAATTGTAGTGAATAAATAAAATTGCAGATAAATAAATAAATAAATAAATACAATTTAAATATTTATAAAAAAACCATAAACCCTAATCCTGGCAAATTAGCCAAACCCTAAAAATTCGCCAAAAACCTAAATGATTCGCCAAAACCTAAACCTTGCCAAAACCTAAAGGAGCATAATAATTTACAGTTTTGTTATCACTATCCCCAGCAGAGTCACCAGCTGTAGCAACCTGCCCTAAAAATGAAGGTTTTTAGAGTCGCCACCTATTCTGAAGGGCGAATAGGAAACCCTACGCAGTTAAGAGATTGGGGTAAGTTATTATAATCAGGTCGAGGGAAGGTGTTAGGCACCCTCAACCCTTTCCTATTGGCTTTGAATCTAAGGATCAAGTTTTATGGCTAAAAGTTAAGGTTTAATAGCTAAGGAATTGAAAAGGGCAAAATTGAGATTTTAAGGGAATTGAGATTTTAGGGTGGGGGACTCGCCTTGGTTATCCAAGTGCCTACGTATCTCCTTAGGGAGAATCAGAGTCAACGTAGTTCGGGCACAAGGTTGTACGCCTTTGAATTGATTATGAAAGTGTTTGAGGCTTTTTGAATGGCCTATCGTAGTTTTGAGTTTGTAATTTGAAAGGCATTTTGAGTTGCCTGATTGGAAGGGATGAAAATCCATAGTTTGTGGTTTGATGTGTTTTAAGTGTTTTGGGCGTACAACCCTGATTTGATATGGCACTGTTAGATGCGGTGATCAATAGATTTGATCAGTATAGCTAACAGATTAATAGGCATTGCTGGTTACTCAGATCGATAGATTGATCGTCGCGAGCAGCAAATTAAGTGTGTTTTAAATTTATGAATTTTTTATCTCTCGTCTAATGTGACTAATAGCTTTAGTCGGGTCGAGGAGAGAATTATTGTTAATGTTTTATTATTTTTAATCTCTCGTCTAAAGCGACTAATAGATTTAGTCGGGTCGAGGAGAGAATTGATTAAGGATAACCAATGGGATTGGGGCAAACCCTAATGCACGTAACCTTTCTAGGGTTTTTCTAAGATTTAATAATTAAAATGATTAAAATCAATTAACTCGAATAATCGAAATAATCGGAATAATTGGGAAATATTATAATCCTAATCATAGTCTTAATCCTAATTTATTCTAATCCTAAAAAAAAGCTAATTATATACATATTAATATATTTACAATTAAACAATTATATAATTAATATATAAATAATATAGAAATATAAAAGAAACCTGGCTTCAATCCTGTGTGGGGCGCCCTTGAAGCTCCATGATGCACCTCCAGTCCTTGTACGCTAGATCTCCAGCTGGGAGATCCGATGGTTGATGATCGCAGGTGCGAGGTGAACCTTCCTTGATGAGCAGCACTGGATCGGTAAACAAACAATTTAATAAAATTGTTGTTGCCAGGGGGAATCGAACCCAGGCTCTCCACTTTGCCAACGACACCTCTTGCCATCCATGTTGTGAAGACAGCTTGTTATATTCTTGCTGCCAATACCATTTAACTTAAACAAAGCCAGAGAAACCAAAATAATGGACACAGACCCGTGACCCTGTCTTCCTCTTTCTCATAGAACTTTTTCCAGAAAACACAGAGGTTATTATTAATACATATGCAGGGATAATTTATGCAGTGAAATAAAATTGAAAGAATTTGGTACAGATTGTTGTAAAGAAAACGATTGGAATCCGGGGAAGGAATTGGATCGGGACTGACTCAATCTCCGCTTGCAACCACCGACGCACACCGATTTCGTCCGAGTTTTTCCTTGATTTCTGCCGGACGGTGCTGTTGTTGCAAAAGGGGTGGTTATGTGTGAAGCTGATGGTAGCCGAAGTGGGGCTGAAGTAGAGTCCGGTGATTCGTAGGTGTCGGTGTTGATTTGGGTGGTCCGGACGGCTGCACGTGGTAGAGCCAGATCTGTGGAGAGAGCGTGGCCGATTGTCACTGTAGTGGCGTTGGGTTTGAATGCCGATTTGTGGGTCTTGGAACTGGTTGCGGTTTAGTTTCATCTGCTTTTTCCTTCTGGACTTTCGACAATCATTCTATCAGTACCTGCAATGTACACAATCTTAAGAAGAGATTAATTTCAAAAAAAATAAATATCTTTCAATGTGATTTTTGTTTTCCAGATTTATTGTTGTGAATTTCTTTATTGTTGAATTTGGAATTCGCTGGAAAATTAGAAAGGTTTTGTGTTAGGATTGCATTTGAAAATTGGAAGATGATGGTCATATGTACGTGTGAAAGAAAAAGAAAAAAAATAAGGATTAGTCGGTTAGAAATTGGTCCCTCTGTCTGCACAGAAAATGTGTTATTTATATTTAGTCAAAACTAGGGTTTTCTACACCTAATGGGCCTATTGCCCAATTAATTTAATTATATAAAAAAACTATAAAAAAACCTAATTATAATAATATTTAAATTAGTACTAATCCTAATAATCCCTAATGACAATTCTACTAATAATATTAACAATAATTAATTAGTAAAATTAATAATATTAATACTAATAATTAGTAATAATAAAATTAATAAAAAACAAATGTTAGTAAAAGAACTATAACCTCAAAAATGATAAAACCCTTGTCCTAATTGGGTCCAAATACTTGGGTCCCAAAATACCTGTTATCCGCACCTCCACTCCAATTTATAGGAGAATGAGTTTAACAATAAGAATGTTAAATCCCATGACCCTTAATTTAGTTCCCTTGATAAATTACTTTACCGCAAATGATTGGCCAAATTTTGGGGTATGACAATAGCATTCAGGTAATGTCCCAATTATCTGGACATCATCCCATCAGAAGAAAATCCCCAAGAGAAGCGCATTTCTCAGCAAATTCCTCAAAAAGATTTTCTCTTCAAAAGAAGTCTTATCCCCCAGCAGGGTTGTTCCAGATTACTATCTTCAGAAGGTGTGATCCCCGCACCCGAACTTGGTCAGATAGTGCATCGGAGGATTATGCATCTTCCTCATTCCCATTTGAAAGGGCATCAGAACTTCCAGCTACCTTTCATCCCCAAGTGATAGTCAAAGATCCTTCAACAGAGTACCATGGTCCTCAAAGAAGTCTTATCCCCCAGCCGAGGGTACTCAAACAAAACAAGAGATCATCACAATATAGTCATATCCAGATGGCTAGCGGAGATTTCCTTCAAACCAGAAGCTTGACACGCTCAAGTCATATACACATATTCATACACAACATAACATGCATATTTCTCCTTTAGCTCGAGAATATCTCACATTACATGCATCATAAACATTGCATATCACTAACATGATTTTTCAGGTAGACGGATATCTTCAACAAAGATGTTCTCAATCACATGCAGTGTTCACCTAAATTCCATGAACGGTTCTCTCAGATATAATCAAGCCGAAGATTCATTCTGATCACTTACCAACTCAAAAACAGACATCGAAGATCTAAAGTCGATACCTCAGACGGTTCAAGAACGATCTAACATCGAAGATCTAAAGTTGATACCTCAGACGGTTCCAGAACGATCTAACATTGAAGATCTAAAGTCGATACCTCAGACGGTTCCAGAACGATCTAACATTGAAGATCTAAAGTTGATACCTCAGACGGTTCCAGAACGATCTAACATCACAGATCTAAGTCGATACCTCAGACGGTTCCAGAACGATCTAGCATCGCAGATCTAAGTCGATACCTCAGACGGATCCAGAATGATCTAACATCACAGATCTAAGTTGATACCTCAGACGGTTCCAGAACGATCTAACATCGCAGATCTAAAGTTGATACCTCAGACGGTTCCAGAACGATCTAACGTCGAAGATCTAAGTCGATACCTCAGACGGTTCCAGAACGATCTAACATCGCAGATCTAAAAGTTGATACCTCAGACGGTTCCAGAATGATCTAACATTGTCGATACCTCAGACGGTTCCAGAACGATCTAACATCACAGATCTAAGTCGATACCTCAGACGGTTCCAGAACGATCTAACATCGCAGATCTAAAGTTGATACCTCAGACGGTTCCAGAACGATCTAACATCGAAGATCTAAAGTCGATACCTCAGACGGTTCCAGAACGATCTAACATTGAAGATCTAAAGTCGATACCTCAGACGGTTCAAGAATGATCTAACATCAAAGATCTAAAGCTGATACCTCAAACGGTTCCACAATGATCAACTTTCAAAATCTAAAGCAGGAAAAACTTTGGACAAGTTCCGTAGCAATCATCCTCCTAGACTTAAAGCGGTAACCTTGGACGGTTCCGAAACAGTCAACACAAAGACTTTCAAATCCTTCATCAAGATATAATCAATGGATTCATTCTGATGAACAAACCCTCAACCCATTTACCAGGTGGCATCTGAAAGCCCATCTCAGGTAATGTTCCAATCTGCCAACAACATTTCGCAGACGACATTCAAATGCAACTTCCAACATCTCTTCTGATCAAGGTAAGTGCAAATTTTCAGGGCATCTAAATATTCAATCATCTTCTACCTTCAGATTTCAGACAATCTCTTCAGGTTTAAGAAGATTGAATAGGGGCAACTGTTATACCCCAAAATTTGCCCGCATACAGTAAATATTAGTTATTTATTATGTCTGTTTTTTTTAACAAGTCATGTAAATAAACTTTCATTTTTCACATAAAACAAAAACAAAAACAACAAAAAAGAAAATTAACTTTGACTGTTGATTTTTCACTCTAACTGCTACGTCAATACCTGAACAGTCAGTTGACAGCCAAACTGCTGGCAGTACAATTCTCAGTGTTTTGTACCATCAATCAAATCAATCTTTTACAATTCAAAATTCCAAGATTTTTGTTCTAGAAGTCTTCTGAATATCACGCGATTAGCAGAGACTCAACACTGCACAAAAATCAGGTACGCTTAACTGTCTCCTACACAAACAGTCCCTGACTAGGGTTTTCTTGTTTTTACAGGAGAAACAAGTTTTTGAGACCTCAAATGGATTTCATGCACATCCATATATCTCAAAGTACCATCATACAAATTTTCAAACTTCAATTCACTCAGACGCACCGTCAGCAGCTCAAACAGTCAACAGACGACCCGTTTGATCAAAAAGTCAACAGACAGTCAAAAATGAATTTTTTTGTCAAAGTCCATATTTTGTCAAAGGATTCATCATTTGATCATTGGATGATCATAATTCATCAAGGAAAGATCAAAAATCAACAAAACCCTAAGATTCAAAATTAGGGTTTTTGCCTGAAAAGTCAACTCAACTTTGACTGATCATAACTCTCTCATCCTTCATCCAAAAAATTCAAACCAAAGCTCATTTTGAAGGTAATTCAATTATCTTTCAAATGCAATTAATCCCATGGTCATTGCATTCACCATTTGAAAAATATGACCAAAGACATTACAGGTCATTTTCAAAGTCAACAAAAAGGCACTTTTTTCAAAAGGACACACAAGGAGCATCAAAAATCATTTTGACATGAGACCAAAGACATTGGTTAGAGGACTCTTTGAGGTTTCCAAAAAGTGCAAGAACTCCTTCATATGACAAAAATTGAGGGATTTACACCTTGTTGAAGTTGGCTAAATTTTGGAAAATGCATAAAACCAACATTGCTCAAAAATGCATTTTTTCCAAATGGGGCCAAGTTTTCATGGTTCAAACATGTTTGCCATGTTATTATGGGCCTCCCACGACCAAGACAAGGCCCACTCCATTTTTTATTCATTTTTGGTTTAATTTTATCACATATAAGATTAAATTAAAAAAGAAAAATGGATGGATAAAGAATAGCTTACAAACCAAGCATGACTCATCAAGAGAATCATTCAACTCTGCCCCAAGCCAAGTACAAACAGAAGGAGGGTGGAAAATCAAGCCATGGTGGCTTAAATGCAAAGCTACTCATGTTGAAAAAGTCAAGATTCCACGAAGCTAATGAATGCTTCTTAGCTTCACTTCCAAGCAGCTCTTGGCCTATAAAAGAGCTATCATACTTCAGCAATCAAAGGAGACACGAGTTCATAGCCAGTAGAATGCTTGTAACATATTTGTAACAACTTGAATTTTTCAAAGAAATTTAAAATTCGAATTTTAATTTCTAGCTCGTTTCAGTTCAAACTAAACACTTAAATACAATCCTCAATCATCATTGAACATATCCCAATCAGTTTCAAGCCTTGAAGCACTCAGAATCATCCATTATACCTCACGGTTTGTTCAAACTAAAACCAACTTATATCTCATAACACACGCATATCTAGCAAGATGTAGATATATATTTGAACTTAGTGTGGTGTGTAGATCGTTTCTGGAAGTTTAATTGAGCTTTGGATGCTTGTATACGAATCTACCATTTTAGGGTTTTCCAGCTCAAATTTAGGGTTTTTAGTTAGAGCCAAAATCAGAACAAATTAAGAGCATGGTTGAATTCAGTGGAACAAGACGAATCGAATGGACATATCGCGCCAAATTACTTTTCAGGTTTACCCCTATTCGCTATTTTGCAGGTCTGAAGCTCATCAATTACAGCGCTTTTTTCATAAAAGCGCTATTAAAGGTCCTGGCGAGAGGTTGAAGACGATGAGGTGTCCTCACCTCATTGGACAGCACGCGCCCGTTTTTTTAAAATTAACCTTTGGTTTCAGTGTTTGCAGGCGTGTCACAAGTGGTGGACCCTCACAATCTGAGCCATCAGATCTCATTTATTAATTCATCCAACGCATCAGAATGAAGCCCTATACCATGGACTTTATTTAAATACCACACTGGATCATTAATTATATATTTCTATTTTTATTTTAATTTCTTTGCAAAATTAATTAAAAATAGTTTCAAAAATCCAAAAAATACACAAAAAATATTTTTAAGTTTCTAAAATAATATTTTATTTTCTGAAATAAAAATATTTTATTTTTCTTCATAATTTCAATATTTTGCATAATTAATTAGTATATATTTATATATTTGCTTTTTAATTATTCTAACCAATCAAAAAATCATAAAAAAAATTGTTCTTTATATAAAATATTGTTTATATATTATAGACTAATTTTGTACATATTTTGAATAATTTTCTCTTTAAGTTTTAATTATTTGTATAATTATTTGTATAATTATGTATTAATTAGCTTAATCAATTTCAAAAATTCCAAAAAAATTAGTTTTGTTTTAAAATTAATTGACAAATATTTTGTACATATTTTAAACTTAATTTCTAGGTTTAAATCTATTTTCATCTTTTTTCTTCATTTTAATTTAATTAATCATGCATTAATTATAATTAAAATCAATCATAAAAAATCCAAAAATATGCCTTTTATTTTTCTTGCAATTTAAATTCCTAGATAAATGTATAGGATGTCAAAATCATGTAAATAGGCTTAGTTTACATTTCCTGCACAATCGATGTAATAGCGTAGATTTACTTTCCGCACTTTACATTTCTGCATTTTAATTTCCAGCAAATATAAACTGCGTGTATGTCAAAGATAAAATTGAACCGTTAGATCACTAACTTCAAAGATAAAATATCTGAATCCAATCACAATCACACTTGCACCTTTTAAGGTAATCCCTTCTCATTCTTTTCAAAATCAAAGTCAAAATTCTACTGTTTCGAGTACAAAATCGAACCTTTTGTTTGTATCCGGTGAAAGGATAGATTTTTAAAGGAAATAGGATAAAGACCTTACAACTCAGGGTAGACCTCCTAGTTTGCTTGCTCAAATCAAAACAAACAAAATTCTCATACACTGTTGTTTTTCAAAACAAAACTTTCCAAAAAGACAATATTTTGTATACATCCAAACACGGATCATTACGAAGTTAACGTTCTTTTCAAAACATCTTTCGAAAGATAAACAAACATTTTGTATATATCCGCACAAGGATCATTACAAATTCCATTTACAAAGGTATTTGAAACCACATATGAGCATTCTAAAGCAATTGAAAAGTGATCGAAAAACAAGTGAGCTAAGCAAACTTAAGAGCCCATGGATAACCATGGATACAAAGGGTGCTAACACCTTCCCTTTGTATAACCTACCCCCTTACCCAGAATTTCTTAAAGGTCTTTTTTCTGTTTCTTTTATAAACCTTTCCTTAATTGGATAAAATAAAAGGTCGATAGCGACTCTGTGAATTTTCAAAAATGCGAATGCATAAGCGATAAAAAAGAGTCAGTTCACGTATCTCTCCCGCTCAGAGGTATGGCCCGAAAAACGGAGGTCCACAAGGCCCAACTAATATCTACAATTATATTTCATTAAAAATAAAATCCGATTATTCAAATATACCGAATTATTACTCAATGCCTCATATTTCTCGTCTAATCTCACTTACTCGGAAAATTCCCAAAACGCTAGGTATTAGCTCATTAATATTTCTAATGCTAAAAATATCAAAATATCTGACTAAATATCGATCTGCTATCTCGAACTAATACCGACAAAATCGTCCCAAAACGCGAAAATTCAATAAACATCACAAATGTTAAAATCAAGCAAATAATTATATTTCCGGGCGTTACACTTTATGCATCAAGTAACAGACCTCGTATCTCCAAATTTTAAAAATCTATCTCCAGCCACATCACATCTTAATACATTTCTGAATTAGATCCCAATATAATGGTAATTATATTATGGAGATACATCTTCGTATATATTACGGAGATGCATCTCTGGACGCGAGTTGTTTAAAATTGCGCCAAAATCCTTATCCTTCCTCACTTCTAAATAAACAACTTTAAACCTCTTCATTTCTCAAACTCTCTCAAACTACATTCAAGAAATCAAGCAACTTCAAAACTTCCTCCATCAACATAAACTCCAATCAACCATCTTCAAGCAACTATTTGTAAGTTATTGACTTTTATAAACTATATTGAGTTTTTGTATAAATTTGTAGAAATTGATGATAAGGTTATCAAACAAACAGATTATACATGTTTGATAGCTTATACATAATGAGAAACGAGTTGGATAGGTAGTTTTGTTGATCAATGCATTATTTTTGAAGATTTGGGGGACTGTATTTCTCCATTGACGTTGGTGAGAGTTGCAGTAAATTTTGAAGATGCTTCTTCGAAATTCCGCATCGTTTGGAAACCCAGAACCCGAAGATGCATCTCCGTAGTATATCAGTTTGCATTTTTTGTCTTTTTTTGGATTGAACTCTTTATGTAACTCTTGTGGTGTGGTTTACTCACAGGAATTATGGCTGATAGACAAGATCGATTGAGACATGGCAGAATTGCACAACATGCATTTGTTCAAAGGAAAATGAGTCAACCATCACAGGCTCTTATTAACTCTAGCCTGATTGATGCAGATGCGTCATCTTCTGGAACTCATGTAACTCATGCCTCCATCTTCTTCCCGTAGGTGACGAGTGTCCCCTCCTTATGCATCCCTGCCTTCATCTTTCCGTGGACGACAGAGTTCACCTATTCAGGCACCTGAGGCAGCAAAGGTACCCGAGTCACAGGAGGTACCTCAGACTATAGGCACCCTAGGCCCAGGAGGTACCTCAGACTATAGGCACCCTAGGCCCAGGAGACAGCATCGACATATAAGGCACCCTTGGACTAGGAGGCAGCGGAGGTACCTCAGGGGTTTAGAGAAAGTCGTCAAACTTATCATTGTTGCCTCTTTACTGGGACCATACTGCCATACATGTCTAGGACGGAGAGGAAAAATTAAGTTGGATTCATTCTTTTTAAATTATGTTTGTTGTAATATTAAATTATGTTTGTTGGATTCATTCTTTTTAAGTTATATCTGCAGGACCGTGATTCGTTAAAAATCACCAATCATGGCAGAAAATTACTGGCCTGCATCAACCTAATGAGCAGTGGTTTCAAGAAGTTTTGCAGCTATCAAGGATGTGAGACTTGTGCAAGACCAATTATGTTATGGTTAACCATGGTATGATGCATCTACCACATGGTGAGATGTTTATCACACTGGACAATGTCTCATGTCTGCTGCATCTTCCAATTAGGGGAAACTTTTAGATCATGGGTGAAGGTGTGAAAAACACTAGAAAGGGGGGGTTTGAATAGGGTTTTTAAAACATAATGCTTTTTAATAAAACAATTCCCCTTTCTTGAAACCACAAACTCGATACTATTGATAATAACAAAAAGATGCAAGGAAAGAACAAGGTATTTTTATACTAGTTCACTTGACAAATATCAAGCTAGTCCAGCCCACCCTTCCGAGGTGATTTCGCCTTTCTCAATCGAGGACTCAATCCACTATAACCAAACTGATTACAATCACATGGGCAGTTGCTGGTGACTAACCTTGCACAGGTACCCCTGTGACTAACTATAATGCACGGGCAACCGCCGGTGACTAACCTTGCACAGGCACCCCTATGACTAACACCTGCACAAGCAACCGCTTGTGACTAACAACCTCTAAGACTCTCTAGCCCTAGACTTCTCGAGACTACCTTTACCTGGTCTCTCAAGGAACAATCAAACAACCTTTGATTAGGGTTTGTTTATAATATAGTGCTTCTACACAAGCAGTATGTAAACTTTTCTTTTTAAATCTACGACTAAAAGAAATATGAAGCTATTAATAATCTATACGTAATGAATATGATCGTGAGCGTTCTTGCTTCTTCTTTCAGTCTTCAAGCCTTTATATAGCCAATACAATAATATATCCGTTGGAGGGCAGTTTTGGAACTTCCAGAAGTTTGGGGGCTTGAACGTAGTGGAAGACAAGATAGTACGCAACATCCGTCCTTTCTTGGTAGTGGAACGAAACATTCGTCTGTACCTTGTACCTTGTACTACATAGTAAAGTTATCTTCTTTCCTTCTTGAACTTCAGAGGATCACTTCATGAGTTGGAAGAAAAGAGAATAAGCTTTGAATTCTTTATAACTTTAAGTCTTCAGAGTCACATCTTCAGAGTCTTCAGCACTTGGTCTTCAGAATCATTTATCTTCAGAAACTTGAGTCTTCAGAGCTTCAAGTCTTCAGTGTCTTCAGAACCATGTATTCAAAGTCATTCAGCACTTGATCTTCAGAACTGGTTTCTTTAGACTTCGTAACAGAGTGATAACTTCAGATGATTATGCTTTTGAAGTGGTTGCTACTGTTCATCGGAACGTGTGTAGCGCAGAAACATAACCTGGTGGCTTCTGATGTTTTGGCCACGCCTTTTCATCAGAATCATAACTTATTTTTTAAGTAATCAACAAAACAAACGTTCGTATAACAAAATTATTCATACCCACATACACATTTTTATCATAAAAACTCAGAGACGTATTGTATAACCAATCTTGTTCTAACAATCTCCCTCTTTTTGATGATGACAAAACAATGTATTTTGATGACACAATTTTGTACATAATCATAAGATTTTCAAAGAGAAAAAAGATGAGGAATACTTATCCTTTATGAGAAACTCCTCCTGAGTCAAGGACTTGGTAAAGATCAGATGTCATGATTATGAACCATCCTGGGTAGCTCCCCTGGTTCCAATAGACTAGATACTATCTTTAGAGTCTTGATACCAGAGATCTTCCATTTTCGAAACCTGATTGATAGATTCATTTCAGAGCCTGATTTCCTTTCTGGAAAATGCAGTACCTAAAAGAAATCCTTCAGAGCCTAATCTTGTTAAATTTTGTTGAGGTCTTTCAAAGCCTCATTGTCAACTTCAAGGCCTAGTTGCTTAAAATGCGATCTTTGTAAAAACTCAGAGCCTGATTATGTATGACATATTCTTAGAGTTTGATTCCAAAATCACATTCTCGGAGTCAGATTTCCAAAGTACTCTCAGAGTCTGATTGCTAATATCTGATTTATAAATTGATATTCATAGCTTTCAATGTCTGACGCCAAACTTTCAGAATCTGATGTCAATCAGAGTTGTATGATATCATCCTGAAAAACAGAACATTTCTAACACGAACAAAAGTTTATATGGGGTTAGTAAATGTAAGCAGTTTTATTTCAGGAATTGATTATTAATCATCAAAATTAACTCCAGATTTTCTCCCCATTTTTTGTCATAATCAAAAAGATATTATGTGTGAAAAACATAAGACAAAATATAAGAAGGCAAGAGAATATCATAAGTAAAACATTTGATTGATAATAACGCAGTTTTGATCATCTAAAGGACAAAAATGGCATACAAAGCAAAACACAATAGATTCCTAGGGTTCTGGAAAAAAAAGGAAAAATAACAATCCTAGATACTAAGGTTTGGAGGGTCCAGATGAAGAAAATGTGTTCAAAGGGTCAGAATCTTTTGCAGCATGTCCTGAATATTTGCATTTACTTCCTTTTGTTCCTTAAAGTTTTCCTTGAAAACTTCTTGTTCTCTCTTGTATCCCGCCTGTTCTTCTCTGATTTCATTAACAGATTGCTCCAAGCGAATAATGACATAGTCAGTAGAAGAGACAACAACAGCAGTTTCATCTTCCTTTGATTTATCTTTAGGTTCTGCTTCTTGAGCCTTTCTGGCTTTCTCTTCAGCTTTTCGAAGATTTTCTTCTTCAGCATCTTGAAGAGCTTTGGCTTCTTCTATTTTTTGCTTAGCAGCAAGTAGGTTAAAGAGTCCGATCCTTTTCTTCTTTTTCTTTCTCTTTCACAATCTAAACATTCACAGCTCTTGATGCATTTGAGAAACTCATAAATTTCTCAAACTCAAATTTCATCCACTTTTGGAAATTCTTCCAATAGATATCTAGAGCCTGATGATCAGTGCTAGTTCTAGCTTCTCCTTTGTCCTTTGCAATCCTTTTCTTAGCCTTTCTATAAAACATATTAACTAACTCATCCAGGGTTTTGGGAATTTTGGGAGAAGTTGGTTGACATGTGATTAAAGGCAAGGTTGTTGCAGTTGTCTGGATTTCAGAGGTTATATCAGGAAGTTCAGAGATTGTGTAAGACTTAGTTGATGACACCAAAAAAGATGGTGCAGGTGTAGTTGGGTATATTTGTTCAGGAAGGATCGTAGTAAGGGGTTGATCATTAAGAACTTCAAATGAATTTTTAGATGACGGTGATAAGGGATCGGAGTGTATGGATAGCGGTGAATCATTGTTGGTAGATAATTGAGGAGTGGATTCAAGTAGGTTTTGAGATATGGCGGAGTGGAATACTTCCGACACAGGAGTGGTAGTCAATGAAGTGTATGTCCGAATAGGTGATGATGGAATAGGAAGAGTAAGAGATGGAAATGAAACTGGTTTTGAATTGTTTGAGGTGGAGGCCATTATGAGGGATACAAGATCAAAGGATGTTAATACAGAACTTGTTGATGAATGTGGTAAAGTTTTAAACTCGGGTTCAAAGATGCAAGTTGGAAAAGTTAAGGTATTTAAAGCTGATGTAACAATCAGTTCTGACATGGTTGTTTGAGTGATAATGGCGGATGACAGTTCATTTACAGCCTTATCTAAAGATTCAGAGGTCAGAGGAACAGACGAATTACCTGTAGAAGCAGTTTTTCCTGAATCAATAGCCAGAGGAGTGTTCTTATACGCTTGACATTTGTCATGTTTCTCCTTTGTTCTGCATTCAGGACCTTCTGATGTTTGCTTCCTTTTACCTTTAGAGGTTTTTAAAGGACCTGGTGCAGAAACAGGATCTTCATGTCTATCAAAAGATATATCAACTCTTGCTTTTGTCATCATAGCTATGTACTCAACAATCTCTTACGTGATATCCCTTTTAGTGAAAGAAGGATAGTTTTCCACTCGAATTCTTCTTTCAGCAATGTTAGATGGAGATGTTGAAGGGAATTGCCTGATCATTGTCATTGTTAGTTCTCTAATGTTAGAGTTGGCTTAATTTTTTGTAAAACAAATAATAGTGTTCAATAATGTAATATATAAAAGAACAGGTACAACAAGAGTCCCACTAGAATGTCAAGAACATGTTGTGTTGAAGTAATTCAACATCTGGAATAACATGTCACATGGGATGTCACGACATCATGCCTAAGCTGAAGTGAAGAGTTTTAATTAAATCTATGTGATTTAATTACTACAGAGTATTGCAGCATATTCAGGGATATAATGCAATCAATCAATCAATCAAGGTGTGATTTGCGAAACAGGTCTGAAGAATAAATAAGAATATTCGAAGAATCAATCGGTAGAATCATGGAAGAATATTCAAAGAATATGAAGATTATATAGTTTCTAAATATAGAGATATTTTAGGAAGCTATAAATTGAAGACCTTGCTTATAGCAGAAGTTACAACATATGTAACAGAAAATAAGTTGTGATTAGAAGCCCAGGTCCAGTTGGAAATAGGTTATAAATAGAAGCATTGTAACCTATGTTTTATAAGCCAGTCAATTATTGAAAAGATGTAATAATTAGGGTTAGGTTAGGTGAACCTCCCGGGTTGTCGGAAGGTCACTGTGTAGGTACTACTTATTTTACGTACTCGGCTAATTCAATACTGCTTTTATTACTGCTATGACTACTAATTAAATCTCACTGCTACTGCCAAATTACTATTACCGATACACTTATTTTCCTGTTATCCAAAACCATTTTTTTGTCACAACCAATCTTACTCAACTACAAGCCAGGTCCTGCAACATTATCAATTCATACTATAACCTGTTAGCTATTGTTTCATGCTACGATCTCCTAATCATTCAATTTACAACACTGCTCTGAATTAATTAAATTATTGACATACTCTTGTTATGCTACTATAGTTATTAATATATACTGCTACCAAAGTATATCACTGCCTCTTGGTATTGTCTCTTCTGCTAATTATCTAATAGGGCCAATTTCACTATTTCTGCTAAAGAAACCTGCTACGTTATTATTTCGTATAATATTGTTTCTACCCTTTTCTACTAACAGTACGTTTTCAATTCACTAAGTTACTAAAATAATTGCCAAAACATATTACTTAAGTTATGAAAACAAATACACACGTGCAAGGCCCACCAAAATGCAACAGAGACGAACGTCTCCACTCCCTCCTTGCACCAGAGATGAACGTCTCCCTCCTTGCACCCAGGGGCGGGCGTCTCCTCCCTTTAGGCTTTAGACCATGGGGCAGTCGTCTCCCCTCTCCATGTGGGGTCCACCCTGTCCCTTTAGAACCTAGGGCGCCCGTCTCCTTGTGTTGTGGCCCCACCACCACCAATCTCTTCTTCACCTTCAACTGCACGTATGCTTTCCATTACTTATTTTTGATCAACCAACAACTTTAATCCAGTATACGATTAAATCAACTCACCACAATAATTTAATATTCAGCAATAACTATATAATTGTCATACCCCAAAATTTGCCTCCCACACTTCACTCACAATGAGTCAATGCTCAAGGGATGCATTAAGGGTTTCTCTCACAAAAGGCTCCTTTGAAACTAGGGTTTGGGTACTCTCCTAAGGTAATGGGATAAGTGAAGCCCCAATGAAGTCTCCCTATGGTTCATTATGCTCTAAGGTGCTTACATAACAAAGTTCAGGATTCAATTCCAAAGTTTTGCTCACTCAATGGCCCAGATGATCCATAGTCAACTGATTGACCTAAAAGTCAACCACAGTCAAAGCACAATCTAAAGCCCTCAATTTTGGGTCAACATCAAGTGAATTAAAGTATATCCATCATCTGATCAAAGATTGATCATGATTCCATTAATAGAAACTCAGAAATGAACAAGTGCAAAAAGGTTCAAATTAGGGTTTCTATAGAAAAAAGTCAACTCAACTTCGACTGACCATAACTTTCACATGGAACATCAAAAGTTCCCCACTCAAAGCCTATTTTGAAGGAAATTGGATTCCCTACAACTTTGCCTCTCACAAGCCAAGGCTAGAAATGCTTCATTTGAGAGGTATAATGCAAAAGATTACAGGTCCTTTTCAAGCATCCTTCAAAAGCAGTTTTTTGTCAAAGAGGATATGGTCAAGATAAAAGCTCCAAATGAAAGATATGTTCCAAAGTGGCTTATAGAGGACCTCTTGAGGTTTCCAAAAAGTCTTAGAACTCCCTCATAGCTAAAAAATTGAGTGAGATATGCTTGATCAAAGTTGAGCAATTTTTGGAGGCAAAATGTGAAATAAGAAGGTTCAAATTGGAAGATTTTGCAAATGGGCCTATGGTATTATGATTGAATCTTGATCCACAAGTCATTAGTGTTATCCAAACCATGTGCCACGAATTTTAGATGTTTTCTTGGTTTTATATGATTTTTTATTTCATTTAAAATGATTTAAAAATAACTTAATTGCAAGAAAATCAAATGTTATATTAGAGGATTCATATTGGCCTATTCCAATCTGTATTTATTGCATATTTCAAACAGAAATTCGTGCTAGCAAGATTAGAAAAGAGGGAATCAAATTTTGGCCAAAATAGAAAGATTATATTCAAAAATAAAATCAGTTTTCACAAACTTGGTAAGATTGGATTCAAGGACCTTGGGCTTTGTTTCTTTGACCTAATCTTGTTCCTCTATAAGTATGCAACACATAGCAATGGATTAGGGGTTCGAAAATCTGGAGAGAGAAGCATATTCAAGAGCAAAAAGTCTTCAAAAAAATTCAAGATCGGTTTTGAATATTGAAGGCGTTTCAAAGGATTCTGAGGATTGATACACGTCCATTGGTGTTTGCTGAAGCTGTTTGGATACTCACACGACATCAACAACCCCAGAATAATCTCCTATAAGCCGAGGTAGGTCTTTCTGAACTTTGGCTCGATTTGCATATTTGAAGCATCCACATGTTAAATTGTTGATGTATTGCGATTTATATGATGTTTGTGATTGTTTCTGGATAATTAAATTGAAGTTTGCGTGGTCTAGTTGCGTGTTGCCATTAACGACCGAACAAGGTTTTCTAGGGTTGAAATTAGGGGTTTACGTTCTAGGTGAAATTAGGGCAAATAAAGGGCATAATCTGAACCAGGGATCTTGGACGAAGAGAGGGGAAGGGTCGCGAAACATTTATATTGCATATGCATGATTCTTGTGTTGCAGGGTCAAAAGGCCACGAGCGTGTTGGTAGCTAAATCGTAGCTAAAAATTTAGAGATTTGGCATGATCTGTTGGAGAAGACGATGGCGTCGCGTTACGCTAGTGGCTGGTTTGAATTTCGCGCGCAAATCAATCCAGGTATCTTTGCTTTGTATATCATGTTATGTGAGCATCCATCTAACACGAATGTCCATTAGTTGGGGTGGTGAGCGCGCGTTGTGGTTACCCAAGGGTCCAGGGTTCGATCCCTGACCCTTGCTTTTAATTTTCTGAAAGTTTTAACTTCTGATCCTATGCCTACGTCATCATGGGGCGCACCATATACCTTTAAGATCTGACTTGTTGTTTCTCCACCCAACCAGATCTAACGCCCCAGATTTAATACCCATACTATATACCCTAATAGCAGTTACACAGGATCATAATCTCTAATAACTTTAAATAATTTTAATTATTTATTTTGTTTTAATCAAAAATACCTTTTTAATATAATTAATTATATAATAATTATTTTTTATAAATAAAATAAGTATGTAATATTTATATTAAAAATTCTAATTTGTTGTTCGTGCCGATTAAATCAATTAATCGCTATGGTCAATAATGATTTTAATTAAAATACTATTTAATTAAAATATAACTAATTGTTATTTTGTTAAAAGGTTTCAACCATCCTCATTGGTTGCGATGATTAACTTATTAATTTCCCCACTTCAAATCCCTTATTCTTTTTAATTGAATTAATCGATTACGAGGGGTAATGATATAAACTAAACTATAAAATTATTAAAAAATACTATAATTCATTATTAGTGATAATCGAATCAATCGATTAAAATTGGTAATGATACAATTTCAAATCTTTTAACTATGGTGATCGAATCTATTGATCATTGCGGTTAATAGTACAAAATTAAATCAGGGTTGTACGCCCAAACCTTAAAATACTTCACAAACCTCAATATCAAACCACGAATTATCATAACTGCGATAGGCCATTCAAAAAGCCTCTAAAAACCATCTCAAATCAAAATTCAACTCTAAGGGCGTACAACCCTCCCCGAACTACGTAGACTCTGATCCTCCCTAAGGAGGTACGTAGGCACTTGGCAACAAGGCGAGTCCCCTTCCACTAATTTCTAATCACGTCAATATAATTAACCCTGTTTGTTACCTTTCTTTATAAACCTTGCCATAAACCCTTATCTTTGCAATGTTAGCCTTTAGGAAAGGGTTGAGGGTGCCTAATACCTTCCCTCAACCTGATTATAATAACTTACCCCGAATCTTTAAAACTGCGTAGGGTTTCCTATTCGCCCTTCAGAATAGGTGGCGACTCTAAACCTTCATTTTTAGGGCAGGTTGCTACAACAATCAATCAACAACATCAATCTATTTCGAACACATCCCAGCAACCACAATTCTCAACCGAGAATAACAATTCAACAAACAACTATAAATCATGAAATCAACACACCCAAAAATAACAACAAATCCATGGCACATAATCATACAACCCCAATCCCACTTACTGACTATCATATTCCCGGTTATAAGATTCGAACCCCATCCTTACCTTGTATATGGAGATCGCCTCTAATATCTGATCGAGTGCAAGCCTTTGCCTTTTCCCAGCAATCCTCGATCGATTCCTCTTCTGCTAAAACCTCGTTCCTCTTTGCCGGCAACTTCGTTTCATGATCTATTTCCAACAACTTCCAAACTCTTATTTCTTTGTGCTCAGTCAAACCTAATATTTTCTTATATTCCAATTAATAATATAATTCCAAATTGTCTTATTGGACCATTTATACACACCTCCATATTGATATTCACCACACAACAATTCAATCCAATTCACTTAAATAAAAATATTCCAATAAATAATATTATTCTTAATATTATTCCTCCGCTTAAACCGACTAAAAATTCGACTTTAAACTTAATAGCTCCGATCGACATATCATTCCAATTAGCCTCTTAAAATCATACCGACAAATCCAATTTCGACTAAATCAAATAAATACTTCTTTATATGATTTAATTAAATAATTAATTAAATTCGGGGTGTTACAACTCTCCTCCACTTAGAATATTTTCTTCCTCTAAAATCCACCCGACACAACCATCCTTAACACAACATTCGCATCTAGTCCTTCGATTCAACAACGACCCAACCATGGTTTAAATCAAATACTTATACCTCAATTTTTCAATTACTCTTGCAACGTAATCATTACTATACTAAGTAGTAATATCTACCACTCGCTTACATCTAATTATACACTCTCACCTCATCATCAATCAACAACTTACAAGGACATCCTATTACAATCAACACTATTCACAAGAAAACACAATACATCTGTCACATCATGCTTCAGCTACGCAACTCTGATCATCCCTCTTAATTCTCCTTCCTTATTAGAGTTTCTATCAACTTATACGATTCACAAGCTTCAACTAAGTTTCATTCCTTCTTTAGCATCCATCACCTTACGCACCATTAAGGTAGTAAGATAAGTCTATAACATCCGATACAATTTCGTCTACTATCAACAAGAGATTAAGGGTGATCAAGTCCTCAATTTGTCAATAGACATCCGACAATCATAATGAAGTATAACCATCGTTACCAACTACAACAGTGTTCCTTTAGAAATCGCGCTTACGTCCCCAAAACATCATAATTTAACAACTTGCAAACCATCCGAACCTACTAACACCGATATCTTACAACATCATACTACTACACACCATGTGATAACATCATAATAAAATTCCTTTATGCCATTATCAACACTTCTTATCCTTGAAATCATAATCTTCACATTTCCAACAACGTTCAAAACTCTCGTAATTACTTACTAGTATTCCACCACAAGATCTTCAATAACCCGTCACTTAATCGTCGTTCCTTCGTCAACAGCTTACACAAGACTACTTACATAAAAACTTCATAGTTCATTATCAAGGTTGAACACAACAACGTTCTAAGTTCTACCTTATAATAATTATCCTCAACAGTTACCTTCAGAAACGTCACGAATTTGCACCATACTTGCAGATCAACCACTGCTACACTGCTCCTCACCCTTCGAGGAGTAAACATCAACAATTCCTGATCATTATCCTTCTACAAACTCTCCAAGCTTGTTAAACAACCAAAACCTTGAATCCATGTCAATAAGCTCCAACTATACTCGCACTTTCTCCTTAAACAGTACATTGCACCAACGGCTTACAACCGAAGCATAACCGAGAAACACAACTTCTCCCCCACTTAGTTTCAAACCAACTCCTGCAATAAGAAATCATAAAATAACAGGTACCGACAGTGTTGTACACACTTGTCGTGTACTAAGGGATATACAACAATTAGACAACTCTGGTCGGACGGACCGACCTGCTCGATACCACTAATGTTACACCCAAATTCTACCCAGAAAATATAATGAAAAATCAGAGTATTTTAAAATTTCATACTGCACATGGGATGTCACATTTCAACATTTACAACACAATCAGATCAGATACATAACACTCTTAATTTCGGAGGGTCGCATAACAACTTACAACAACTTAAAAAAAAGCCTTTTATTACTAAGCAGCGGAATTCAGAGTTATACAACTTAAAACATTGATCATCTTCATCTACTTAAAACAACTTGAAACATCATGGTACTTTAATATTATTCAATTTAAAATTATAACAGTAATACAACAACTAAAACGACATAGAGAAAACATTCCCCCCCGAGTGCTACGTATCAGATCAAGACCCTCTTGACTTGTCAAAAGACAACTTAACGACTTCATATAATTAATTATATAATAATTATTTTTTATAAATAAAATAAGTATGTAATATTTATATTAAAAATTCTAATTTGT
Source organism: Vicia villosa (assembly GCF_029867415.1). Lineage (NCBI taxonomy): Eukaryota > Viridiplantae > Streptophyta > Magnoliopsida > Fabales > Fabaceae > Vicia > Vicia villosa. The sequence continues at coordinate 682,674 of NW_026705222.1, forward strand.
TGTTCGTGCCGATTAAATCAATTAATCGCTATGGTCAATAATGATTTTAATTAAAATACTATTTAATTAAAATATAACTAATTGTTATTTAGTTAAAAGGTTTCAACCATCCTCGTTGGTTGCGATGATTAACTTATTAATTTCCCCACTTCAAATTCCTTATTCTTTTTAATCGAATTAATCGATTACGAGGGGTAATGATATAAACTAAACTATAAAATTATAAAAAAAATACTATAATTCATTATTAGTGATAATCGAATCAATCGATTAAAATTGGTAATGATACAATTTCAAATCTTTTAACTATGGTGATCGAATCTATTGATCATTGCGGTTAATAGTACAAAATTAAATCAGGGTTGTACGCCCAAACCTTAAAATACTTCACAAACCTCAATATCATACCACGGATTATCATAACTGCGATAGGCCATTCAAAAAGCCTCTAAAAACCATCTCAAATCAAAATTCAACTCTAAGGGCGTTCAACCCTCCCTGAACTACGTAGACTCTGATCCTCCCTAAGGAGGTACGTAGGCACTTGGCAACAAGGCGAGTCCCCTTCCACTAATTTCTAATCACGTCAATATAATTAACCCTGTTTGTTACCTTTCTTTATAAACCTTGCCATAAACCCTTATCTTTGCAATGTTAGCCTTTAGGAAAGGGTTGAGGGTGCCTAATACCTTCCCTCAACCTGATTATAATAACTTACCCTGAATCTTTGAAACTGCGTAGGGTTTCCTATTCGCCCTTCAGAATAGGTGGCGACTCTAAACCTTCATTTTTAGGGCAGGTTGCTACAGCTGGCGACTCTGCTGGGGACACACATTAGGTTAATTATTATGCTCCTAAGGCTTGAGAAGGGTTTGGGTTTGTGGCTAATGGTTTAGGTTTATGGCGCATCTTTAGGGTTTGGCAAGTTTGCCATTTTTAGGGTTTGGGGGAAGGTTTATCTTTATAATAAATATTTAATTATTTGTTTATTTATTTATTGTTTTTGGTTTTCATTAAATGTTTTATCTGTCATGTTTGCCTTAAAATGTTTAATTATATATTATATGCACTGCTGGTTATTTTTATGATTGTGTTAAAACCTAAGTGTGGGAGTTATCCTTGAGACCAGGGGGGACTTGAATCGCCTACGAGTCTCATTGATAACTCCACTCGGAGTGGGTTAAATATTCGGAAATGTCCAAAACGAGGCTTGACTTTGTTGAGGGCAGGACTGGATAGTCAGCTGATCTCTCCGAGAACCTACCCCAAAAATTCGAACCTCATTGGATAAAATGAGTTGTTCTAAAATCCGAAGAGACAAAAAGTCTCGGAGGCTACGAACGACCCCATGAGACCTTCTAGAACCCCCCATAAAAAGGTTGGCTCCCTAGAGCCGCTACGTCGAACCTATGAACTTAGAATTCTTGAAATATCATAATCTGATTTGTGTTTTTTTGTTTTCTTGGTATTGTATTTTTGTGTTTGCATGCATCATTCCCCATTTGCATATTCATCATGTCTTATCCACACAAAAAATATACATATAAAAAAATATATACATTTTGTAAAAAATATATTTTATTGGTGAATATGTAGGAAGGATGAGTACTAAGAAGACAATTGTCCACCTTACAGTTTCTACTCCAGATATCAAGAAATTGAAAATAATCAAAGAGAAATTACCATCAGGTGCTTTGGATAGGTTTGTGATCCGCTATGGGAATATCTTGGATTTGCTCAGGGTAAAAGTGCAAGAAGAAGCTATCACCGCCTTGGTTCAATTCTATGATCCGCCGCTTAGATGTTTCCCTTTTCAGGACTTTCAGTTGGCTCCGACTTTGGAAGAGATGGATGCTATGTTAGGATTCTCAAAAATTAAAAAGGAATTTTACACAGGTGTGGGTAAAGAAGTTGATTTTCCGGATTTGGCAAAGGCTTTGGGAATGTCCGCTGCGGAATTGAAATCTAACTATAAAACTGATGGAGATGTGCATGGGATCAAAATATCTTACTTAGAAAATCAAGCTTTAATATATGCTCAAAAGAAACAATGGGACATTTGTGGACATTTATTAGCTCTCTTGATTTTTGGTGTTGTTTTATTACCGAAGAATGTTGATTATATTGATCCTACCGCAATCCATGCTTTCACATCTTTTAGGATTTTTGACAAAGATCCAACTCCAACTATCCTCGCTAATATTTATTATGCTATCCATACGAAGTATGAAAAGAAGAAAGGAATGCTATTTTGTTGTGTCCATTTGCTATATTCTTGGTTGACTTCTCATCTCTACAAAGCTAGTAGTTTTATTAAAGATTTAACTAGATATGATTGGTCTCAAAAATTGAGGGCTCTTAAAGCGGATTCTATTCTATGGTATGCGAAGAAATTAAATTCTGACAAGGTTATTTACAAGTGTGGGGAGTTCAACAATGTGCCATTAATGGGAACTCTTGGTTGTATTAATTATAACCCCGTTCTAGCATTGCGTCAATTGGGTCATTCTATGGATGGCGAGCCTTCCGAACAACAAATAGAAAAATTAATTTTGCATGACAATGGGAAAGGTGAACCAAGAACCTTGAAGAAAGTAATTCAAGCTTAGAAGCATGTTCAAAGAAAAGACTTTGGGCCAAGGAACGTTATTGCTAGAGAACCGTACATTAAATGGGTTCAAGAAAGAGTTGGAAAGATTTTGCTCCCTTTTGTTGTAGATCCCGCATACAAGCCTGATTCTCCTAATCCTGTTCCTCTATCCATCGAAGAGATAGAAGGGATCAGGGCTTCCCAAAAGCGCGTCCGAAAGGAAAAAGAAAAGTTAGAGCTTGATTTGCATCAACTTACCAACGAAAGGAGCCAACTACGCTTTGACCTTAAGGAAAAGAACCAAGAACTTCAAGCAATGAGGGAAGAGAATGATAGACAAAGGAGTAAACAGAAACGTGCAACCGAAGGAGTTCTAAGTGCTAATTTCAATCTAGAAGCACATAATGAGAGGTTGGAACAAGCGGATATAGAAATTGCAAGGTGGAGAAGGCGTTATGAAAAGGCTTCCCATGACAAAGCGGAATCCGAGAAAAATCTAGAAGCTGTGGTCTTTGAATTAACGGATAGGACCAAAGATCAAGAGATAGAAATAAGAAATCTCAAATTTGATCTTCAAGAAGCCCGCAATTCTGGACAAGAAGAACGCGCAAGGAGATTGGCTGCGGAAGAAGCACTTTTACAGCGCACCGGTGAACGCCATAGAGCACTTCAGGCTATGGTCTTGCTTAGGCAAGTACTTATGAGGCAAAGGGAGATAAGTGAGGCTGCAAGGGATGAAGGGGATTATTGGAAGAGACAATACACAATTGTTTCTTCGGCATATGAACATGTAAGCATGGTTCCTAAGATGCTCGAAGACTACGAAAAATACCGTGATAATTATGATAAGCTAGTCTTCTTGTGTAATGATTTAATACAAGACATTCCAAAGAGTTTGGCAAAGGCGGAATCATCTCTTGTTATCCTTCCTAAAGAAGTCAAAGAGTTCATGGAGCTTTGTAGAGACATGGTGGACAAGTTCAAAGAAGACATCCAAAGGCGTTCTTAGTTTTATTCTATTTTCTTTGTTGCTTTTTTTTTTTATTATTAAGTATTTTAATTTCCAATTTCAATTTCTATTTGTGAACCAACAATGGAGTAGTATTTCTTCTTAATAAAGTGTGTTTCTTTTCCGTTACTCATTGTTTCTATAATATTCACCAAAGGATTATTTCTCTAAAAATATATATATATATATATATATATATATATATATATATATATATATATATATATATATATATATATATATATATATATATATATATATATATATATGTGTGTGTATAAAAAAAGGGGCTATTACATATGTAAAAAAGAAAAAGAAAAAAAAAGGAAAAATGTACATATATATATATATATATATATATATATAAAAAAGAGAAGAGAAAAGGAGAATAATATATATATATATATATATATATAATAATGTGGATAAGACGTGAACATAGCATAATCATAACATTCATAGCATGCATATCATATTTATTTTCCAAAACATAAAGAAAAAAACTATCTTCATCTCCAGTCACGCCATTGCAACTCGACCGCTAATCCAGACAAGATCCCAAAAGAAGAAGGCAATGGAACAATTGGAACAGAATCAAGCCGCCCTTCGCGAGGAAATGACCCAATTGAAAGGCACTGTTGAGGACCTCAAAGGAGGGATGACCCAAATGCTGAGCTTCATGAAAGATCTCAAGGATAAGCAAGATAAGGCTAAGGAGGTTCAGGATCAGTATGAGGAGATACCTAACGATGGCAACCCACTGTTAGGATATGTTAGAGGATATGACCCTCATAAGACAAACGCTCGCTCCTTTAAAAAGGTTACCACTACTCAGGAAGAGGGAGAAGCCTCTCAAGAAGGATTTGTTCCTGTAGCTCCGAAGGAAGGGGCGTCCCGCACAGTTCGCATTCCTGTCAACAATCCTCTTAGGGATGAAGACTACTTGGATTTGCAATATGGGGACAATGATGATACAAATCAAGTCCCTCAACCCAAGCTGACTCCCCCTAACTCTGGGGATGATTCTAAAGATAGCGGACAAATCAAGGCGCTGGAAGAAAGGTTAAAGGCTGTAGAGGGATATGATGCCTTCGATGTGGATACCTTCGAGATGAGTTTAGTCCCAGATCTAACTATTCCACACAAGTTCAAAGTTCCTAACTTTGAGAAATACAAGGGGCTCACATGTCCAAGGAATCACTTGCGCATGTATGTGCCAAAAATGGCCGCTTATGCTCATGATCAGAAGTTAATGATACACTTCTTCCAGGACAGCTTAAGCGGAGCGTCTGTTGACTGGTACATGCAATTGGAGAAGTCCTACATCCGAAGCTGGAATGATCTTGCTAATACATTCCTGAAGCAATACAAGTACAATTTGGATATGGCGCCTAACCGAATGCAACTCCAAAATTTGTCGCAAAAGAAAGATGAATCGTTCAAGGAGTATGCCCAGAGGTGGAGGGAGATGGCTTCCCGAGTCCAACCGCCCTTGTTGGAGAAGGAGCTGGTAGACATGTTTATGGCTACGTTGCAAGGACCATACTACGATAAAATGGTCGGGAGCGTATCTTCAGGGTTTTCAGACTTAGTAGTTATTGGTGAAAGGATCGAGAACGGAATTAAAAATGGGAAGATACAAGGGGCATCGTCTGGATCTTATCAGTCAAAGAGGCCTACTCCCACCTTCCCAAAGAAAAAGGAAGGAGAAACTAATGCAGTGGTGCATCAGGAAGCTAGACCTCCTATGTCATTCCCACCGCAACAAAACCGGTTTCAAGGGCCTCAAAGGAGATTCGATCCTCTACCTACTTCCAAAAAGGAGATACTAAGATACTTGATAAGCGAGGCCTTAGTAGAAGTCAAACCATTGGCGCCTCCTCCTCCAGGCAAAATCACACCCAATTACAAACCCAATGAGAGGTGTGAATATCATGCCAATTCTCCCGGGCATACATTGGAGAAATGTTGGGCTTTCAAGCACATAGTTCAAGATCTGATAGAGTCAGGGGCAATCGCCTTTGACAAACCCAATATGAAAACAAACCCTATGCCACCCCATGATGGTGGAGTCAATGCAATAGAGGTCGTCAATGAGCAAGAGTTGGTTCAACAAAGGAACTCCCCCATAGATGCACTTAAGAGGTATCTTCTTATAAAGGGGTTTATCCTAGAACATAACGAGGCTTTCAAAGACACTTTGGAGAGGCTCATGGACCAAGGGTTGATCCAGCTGAAGGAACATCCTGAAGAGGAGTATGTAGATATGGTGGAAAGGAACGAGCCTTTAATGATACCCACTCAAGGGACAAGAAAGACATTAATCATCCCATGCTCTAGACCGCCATTGATGATACCTACGCAAGAGCGCACTAGGATCATCCCAATCGAAGAACCATATCCTTTGGACAAGATGAAAGCAGTACCATGGGAGTACGAGGCTGATACCAATACTGCTGTGTCGAGCATTGCTGGACCTGGGGGCATGACCCGTAGTGGGCGCATATTCAAAACTGCACAAGCACAACCAACGTCTAATGAAAATTTGACACAATCTGGTGACCAAGCTGTTATGAGACCGAATAATGAGGCTGAGCCCAAGGATAAAGAAGCTACTAACAAGGATGCTGAGGAGTTTCTTGCTTTAATTAAGAAGAGTGACTATAGGGTGGTAGATCAGTTGCAACAGACACCATCTAAAATATCACTTTTATCACTACTGATACACTCCGAGAGGCATCGAGATGCCTTGTTGAAGATTCTGAATGCCGCCTATGTAACTAAGGACATCACAATCAATCAATTCGATGGGAACTGTTGGGGCATGCCTGGGTTTCAGTGATGGCGAGCTGCCTCCACAAGGAAAGACACACAACAAAGCCTTGCATATCTCCATACAATTTCCCACAATAATGCAGACTTTTGTGACCGGCGGGTATGAACATGTGGCTATGGTGTCCAACAAGGATTCTCAAGAGGGAACGTCCAACTTCATCCGAGAGATCAGACCAGGAGAACAGCTTCAGAATTGGACAAGCCTGGAGATACCGGAGATAGTTTTTATTTCAAAGTAATTTGCTTCTGTGTGTTTTATTTCCCTTTCAAATAAAGAAAAACAATAACGCTCATGCCTCGCCCGAAGCATAGAGTTGGTTTGTAAGGGCCCCATTTATTTTCAAGTTTAAAAGTTTATTAATAAAATTGTCTTTGCATTTGGTATTGAAAACATTGTTGTGGACCTCCGATTTTTTAATCCCGGGCCATACCTCTGTTCTGTAGAGATACGTGAACTGACTCTTTTTTTTATCGCTTAATGCTTTCGCATTTTTGAAAATTCACAGAGTCGCCACCGACCTTTTATTTTATCCAATTAAGGAAAGGTTTATAAAAGAAACAGAAAAAAGACCTTTAAGAAATTCTGGGTAAGGGGGTAGGTTATACAAAGGGAAGGTGTTAGCACCCTTTGTATCCATGGTTATCCATGGGCTCTTAAGTTTGCTTAGCTCACTTGTTTTTCGATCACTTTTCAATTGCTCTGAAATTGCTCATATGTGGTTTCAAATACTTTTGTAAATTGAATTTTGTAATGATCCGTGTGTGGATGTATACAAAATGCTTGTTTATCTTTCGAAAGATGTTTTGAAAAGAACGTTAACTTTGTAATAATCCGTGTTTGGATGTATACAAAGTATTGTCTTTTTTGAAAGTTTTGTTTTGAAAAACAACAGTGTATGAGAATTTTGTTTGTTTTGATTTGAGCAAGCAAACTAGGAGGTCTACCCTGAGTTGTAAGGTCTTTATCCTATTTCCTTTAAAAATCTATCCTTTCACCGGATATAAACGCAAGGTTCGATTTTGTACTCAAAACAGTAGAATTTTGACTTTGATTTTGAAAAGAATGAGAAGGAATTACCTTAAGAGGTGCAAGTGTGATTGTGTTTGTATTCAGATATTTATCTTTGAGGTTAGTGATCTAACGGTTCAATTTTATCTTTGACATACACGCAGTTTATATGTGCGGGAAATTAAAATGCGGAAATGTAAAGTGCGGAAAGTAAATCTACGCTATTACATCGATTGTGCAGGAAATGTAAACTAGCCTATTTACATGAATTTGACATCCTATACATTTATCTAGGAATTTAAATTGCAAGAAAAATAAAAGGCATGTTTTTGGATTTTTTATGATTGATTTTAATTATAATTAATGCATGATTAATTAAATTAAAATGAAGAAAAAGATGAAAATATATTTAAACCTAGAAATTAAGTTTAAAATATGTACAAAATATTTGTCAATTAATTTTAAAACAAAACTAATTTTTTTGGAATTTTTGGAATTGATTTGAAATTGATTTAAGTTAATTAAAACATAATTATGCAAATAATTATACAAATAATTAAAACTTAAAGAGAAAATTATTCAAAATATGTACAAAATTAGTTTATAATATATAAACAATATTTTGTATAAAGAACAATTTTTTTATGATTTTTTGATTGGTTAGAATAATTAAAAAGCAAATATATAAATATATACTAATTAATTATGCAAAATATTAAAATTTTGAAGAAAAATAAAATATTTTTATTTCAGAAAATAATATATTATTTTAGAAGTCTAAAAATATTTTTTGTGTATTTTTTGGATTTTTAAAACTATTTTTAATTAATTTAACAAAGAAATTAAAATAAAATAGAAAATAAAATAGAAATAAAAGGATACTGATCCTGTGTGGTAGGCTGGAGAGTGCATGATAAGGATTGTTTGATCTGGCGCGTTGAATGAGTCATTAAATGAAATCAGGTGGTCCAGATGGTGAGGCACGTGGGATACGTTACACCTGCAAAACACTGGATTAGTGGAAAGTTTAAAAACACGCGCGCGCTTCTGGACCAATGAGGGGGAGACACCTCATCGTCTTCAACCTTCAGACAAGGCCTTTTACAGCGCTTTTGTAAAAAAGCGCTATTGTAAGTGAGCCCTAATTCTGCAAAATAACGAATAGGGGTAAACAAGCAAATAAGTTTGGCGCGATGGTACCATTCAACTCGTTTTGTCCACACGAATCTAATGGTACTATTTAGAATCTCTAATTTTGCCTAATTTGGAAAGCCCTAATTTTGAAGCTATGAACCCTAAAATGGTGATTTCGTTTGTACGTGTCCAAACTTCAATTAAGTTTTCAGAAATGATCTACACCTCAAACCAAACTCAATAGTATGTCTACATCTTGTTAAACATGTGTGAATAACCAGATACGAATTGATTTTAGTTTGAACAAATTTTGACCTGTGTAGCTCGATTCAGTGAGCTTCAAGGCTTGTAATTGATTGAGATAGTTTCAGTGATGTTCAAGGAAGGTGTATGAATGCTTAGTTTGTATTGAAATGGACTGAAATTACAAATTCGAATTTGAGTTTTCTTTGAATTTTTTTCAAGTGATTACAAGTGTTATGAGCTTATGTATGCTTCTGAACTCGCCTCCTCTTTGTTACTGAACTATGATAGCTTATTTATAAGCCTTGAGTGCTTACAATAGAAGCTAAGAAGTGTCTTTAGTTGCCTTTGTTGAAACTTTGGTTTTTTAATATTAAAAACCTTGAATTCTTGACCAAGTCATCTTGCCTTCAATGCACCTGCCTTGCCCTTCAATTCTCTGCAGAAAGATGAAGATTCTTTGAGGTGAGTCATGCTTGATTTGTAAGCTAACCATTATCCATGCATTTTCCTTTTAATTTTAATCTTAAAATAAGATAAAATCATGCAAAAATGGATAAAAAAAGGTATGGGCTTAGTCTTGGTCGTGGGAGGCCCATAACATCATGGAAATGATGTTTGAATGCTGAAAACTTGGCCCCATTTGGAAAAAAATACATTTTTGAGCAATGTTGATTTCATGTATTTTCCCAAAATTTAGCCAACTTCAACAAGGTGTAAATCCTTCAATTTTTGTCATATGAAGGAGATCTTGCACTTTTTGGAATCCTCAAAGAGTCCTATAACCAATGCCTTTGGTCTCATGTCAAAATGATTTTTGAAGCTCCTTGTGTGTCCTTTTGAAAAAAGTGTCTTTTTGTTGACTTTGAAAATGACCTGTAATGTCTTTGATCATATTTTTCAAATGGTGAATCCAATGACCATGGGATCAATGGAATTTGAAAGATAATTGAATTTCCTTCAAAACAAGCTTTGGTTTGAATTTTTTGGATGAAGGATGAGAGAGTTATGATCAGTCAAAGTTGAGTTGACTTTTCAGGCAAAAACCCTAATTTTGAATCTTAGGGTTTTGTTGATTTTTGATCTTTCCTTGATGAATTATGATCATCCAATGATCAAATGATGAATCCTTTGACAAAATATGGATTTTGACAAAAAAAATTATTTTTGACTGTCTGTTGACTTTTTTGGTCAAACGGGTCGTCTGTTGACTGTTTGAGCTGCTGACGGTGCGTCTGAATGAATTGAAGTTTGAAAATTTGTATGATGGTACTTTGAGATATATGGATGTGTATGAAATCCATTTGAGCTCTCAAAAACTTGTTGCTCCTGTAAAAACAAGAAAAACCCTGATTAGGGACTGTTTGTGTAGGAGACAGTTAAGCGTACCTGATTTTTGTGCAGTGTTGAGTCTCTGCTAATCGCGTGATATTCAGAAGACTTCTAGAACAAAAATCTTGGAATTTTGAATTGTGAAAGATTGATTTAATTGATGGTACAAAACACTGAGAATTGTACTGCCAGCAGTTTGGCTGTCAACTGACTGTTCAGGTATTGACGTAGCAGTTAGAGTGAAGAATCAACAGTCAAAGTTAATTTTCTTTTTTTTTTGTTGTTTTTGTTTTATGTGAAAAATGAAAGTTTATTTTCATGACTTGTTAAAAACATAGACATAATAAATAACTAAATTGTGTCAGTACTATTTATCTGTAAATAAATAAATAGCATGTGTGAAGTAATAAACAGTATTTGGCGTTTGCGTAAGAATAAATTCAACTGCAAGCCAAATTACTGTATAAGAAAAATTCTAAAAACTAAGTATTTCATATGTCAGGATATTTGTTGAAATAAAAATCCATGATTATATGAGACTCTTAATTTCCAGATTGGAGTTTTCTTGAAAAAAGATGCGGGCAAATTTTGGGGTATAACAGTTGCCCCTATTCAATCTTCTTAAACCTGAAGAGATTGTCTGAAATCTAAAGGTAGAAGATGATTGAATATTTAGATGCCCTGAAAATTTGCACTTACCTTGATCAGAAGAGATGTTGGAAGTTGCATTTGAATGTCGTCTGCGAAATGTTGTTGGCAGATTGAAACATTACCTGAGATGGGCTTTCAGATGCCACCTGGTAAATGTGTTGAGGGTTTGTTCATCAGAATGAATCCATTGATTATATCTTGATGAAGGATTTGAAAGTCTTTGTGTTGACTGTTTCGGAACCGTCCAAGGTTACCGCTTTAAGTCTTGGAGGATGATTGCTACGGAACTTGTCCAAAGTTTTTTTCTGCTTTAGATTTTGAAAGTTGATCATTGTGGAACCGTTTGAGGTATCAGCTTTAGATCTGCAATGTTAAATCGTTCTGGAACCGTCTGAGGTATCGCTTTAGATCTGCATTGTTAGATCGTTTTGGAACCGTCTGAGGTATCGCTTTAGATCTTTGATGCTAGATCGTTTTGGAACCGTCTGAGGTATCGCTTTAGATCTGTAATGCTAGATCGTTCTGGAACCGTCTGAGGTATCGCTTTAGATCTGCAATGTTAGATCGTTTTGGAACCGTCTGAGGTATCGCTTTAGATCTGTGATGTTAGATCGTTCTGGAACCGTCTGAGGTATCAACTTTAGATCTGCAATATTAGATCGTTTTGGAACCGTCTGAGGTATCAACTTTAGATCTGCAATGTTAGATCGTTCTGGAACCGTCTGAGGTATCAACTTTAGATCTGTGATGTTTGTTTTTGAGTTGGTAAGTGATCAGAATGAATCTTTGGCTTGATTATATCTGAGAGAACCGTTCATGGAATTCAGGGTAACACTGCATGTGATTGAGAACATCTTTGTTGAAGATATCTGTAGCAACCTGCCTAAAATTTTAATTTAGAGTCGCCACCTATTCTGAAGGGCGAATAGGAAACCCTACGCAGTTAAGAGATTCAGGGTAAGTTATTATAATCAGGTCGAGGGAAGGTGTTAGGCACCCTCAACCCTTTCCTATTGGCTTTGAATCTAAGGTAAAGGTTTATGGCTAAAATGTTGAGGTTTAATAGCTAAAGAATTGAATAGGGGAAAATTGAGATTTTAGGGAGGGGGACTCGCCTTGTTGCCAAGTGCCTACGTATCTCCTTATGGAGAATCAGAGTCAACGTAGTTCGGGCACAAGGTTGTACGCCTTAGAATTTGATATGAATGTGTTTGAAGTTGTTTTGAAATGCGAAGTTCGAAGGTATTTTGAATTACCTTATCGTAGTTATGAACATCGCAGTGTTTGAAAGGATGTAAATCCGTAGTATCGTGGTTTAGTGTTTTAGATGTGGTTTTGGGCGTACAACCCTGCTTTAATATGGCACTGTTAGATGCGGTGATCAATAGATTTGATCAGTATAGCTAACAGATTAATGGGCATTGCTGGTTACTCAGATCGATAGATTGATCGTCGCGGGCAGCAAATTAAATGTGTTTTGAATTTATGTATTTTTATTGCTTTATTCAAATATTTGATCAGTACGACATAGAGAGTCGACTAATTCGAAGGCGGGATGAAATAGATATTCATCCGCCATTTATCCGTTAAAGGGGAGGTTAGAATTGATGTTTTTTATTATTATTTTTATCTCTCATCTACTGCGACTAATAGCTTTAGTCGGGTCGAGGAGAGAATTAATTGATGGTTAATGCTATTTTTATCTCTCGTCTAATGCGACTAATAGCTTTAGTCGGGTCGATGAGAGAATTAATCGAAAGTTAGTGTTTCGCCAAATGGGCAATGGGATCGGGCAAACCCTAATGTATTTGTAACTTTTAGGTTTTTTGTGATTTATAATAATTAAAACAATTAAATCGAATAATCGAAATAATCGAATAAATAATCCTAAACCCCTAATTATAACCCTAATCCTAATTTAATTATAATATCTAATCCTAATTTAAATAAACTAAATAAATCAAATATAATCAATTATTAATTAATCTAAATATTTAAACATTATAATATATAATAATAAATAAACATATAGAGAAACCTGGTTTTTGTTATGTGTGGGCAAGCTGAGAGTCCATAGCATGTGCCTTAGTCCTGGTACGTTAGATTTGAATAATAGAAGAGATCTTGTGGCTGATACGTGAGGACGTACAGTGGGCGTTCATAGAGGCTACGCGCAGGATCTGGAAACATGCTTTATCAAAGAAAATCAGAAAAATATATGTGGGATGCTGGGATCGAACCCACGTCCCTTTGATTCCGAGCTTTGCCCCATACCACACGCGCTGCAATCAGTTTAGTGTCAGCCTAATGACCTGAATTCATAATATATAAAAACAGATGAATGAATTGAAATTTAAAAAGAGGAAGCGCACAGACAGTGCGTCTTCTTCGTGAGTTTTTTATTTTTTCAGAAGTTTCAGCCACGCTTTTTCCACTCTATGGCCATAGCTATGCCTTCATCCAACCTGTAAATCCTTCACAAAAAATGCATAAAAATATTCCAGATTGATTGCAAACAGCCTTACGAATCTGATGGCACCCTTAGTTTTTCCTAATTTTTCTTCTAATTAAGGTTCCCTAATTCAAAGCTTATAAACCATAAAAATGGTAAATCCTTCAAATGGCACCCAAAATTCAATTAAATGTGTACAGAGACTCTAAACCTCTTCCTGATGCAGAATATATGTTCAAATACGATTTTAATTGTATAAATGTGTGGAATCAGAGCCTGTGTCACTATCGTCGTTGCCCGGTACGGTTGTTCTGCAGGTGGTTTGAAGACGAGATGCTGATGATGAAGAATCACGGATCCATTGGTGATGAAATCTGAAGGAGACGATGCTTCGCATATCCGGTGCGGCAAACTTCAACGCATCGTTCTTTTTTTTTGGAGGAGACTTTTCTTTTCTTCTTTTTTCCTTTTTTTTTACCGTTGTTGTTCTTCAGTCAGATCCTTTTTGCGGCCAATCCCCCCTTGATTTGTTAAGAAGCTTCCTATTTATGTTGGTCAATTTAGGTTATTTCCATACCTAATGGGCTTATTACCCAACTATAAAAAACTAAAAAAAATAACTCTAATAATAATAATCCTAAGACTAATTCTAATAATAATAGTTGGTAATAATAATTTTAATAACACTAACACTAATAATCCTAATAATGTATAAAATTACTAAAAAATAATTAGATTAATAAAGTTAATAATAATAATATCATCTAATATTAATATTAATATCAATAATAGAATTACTAATATTAAATACTAATAGTTAGAAATAAAAAAATTACTAATAAAAATGTAAATGTTAGTAAAAGAAAAATAATATTAACAAATGATGAAACCTTGTAATAATTTGGACCCCAGGTTTGGATCCCAAAACACCTGTTAATCGCACCCCATTATGTTCTCAGGATATTTTATAAGAGGGCGGGTTTGACAATAGGAATGTCAAACCCCATGGCTCTTAATTCTAATCCTTGAGGCGTAGATTTGATCGGGCAAATTTTAGGGTATTACAATATCCGTCTACCTGAAAAATCAAGTTAGTGATATGCAATGTTTATGATGCATGTAAATGTGAGATATTCCCGGAGAAATATGCATGTTATGTTGTGTATGAATATGCGTATGATGCATGATGTATGATGTATGATGTATGAAGATGATGTATGAATGTGAATATGAATGTTTGAATGTGAATATGTGATGTGTGAATGTGATGCGTGTCAAGCTTCTAGTTGGAAAAATAAATTCCCACTAGTCATCTGGACATGAATGTATTGTGATCGTTGATGATCTTTTGTCTTGTTTGAGTACCCTCGGCTGGGGAAATTCTTTGAGAACCCTGGTACTCTGTTGAAGGATCTTTGAATATCTCTCGAGAATGAAAGGTAGCTGAAAGTTCTGATGCCCTTTCAAATGGGAATGAGGAAGATGCATAATCCTCCGATGCACTATCTGACCAAGTCCGGGTGCGGGGATCACACCTTCTGAAGATAGTAATCTGGAACAACCCTGCTGGGGGATAAGACTTCTTTTGAAGAGAAAATCTTTTTGAGGAATTTGCTGAGAGATGCTTTTCTCTTGGGGATTCTCTTCTGATGGGATGATGTCCAGATAATTGGGACATTTCCTGAATGCTATTCCTGTTTTTCCTGGTAAACATCAATCATATTCAAATGCACATGTTCATTCAAAATCATCATTGGGACGCTTACGTATTTAAAACAGAAAAAGTGAAAATAGTGATTTTTGAGCCTAAGCTGCATTGATTTTTTGAAAAAGAGCCATGATAGGCTGGTTAGCACAGGGAGACAACAATCCTAGAAGTAGGAAACTGTCAAAAAGTTTTGGAAAATATTTATAGAGATAAATAGCTATGTGAAAACGATCCAGTCAAGTTTCAACTCTGCTATTGCCAATCTGTCTTCGAGCATCTCATCCCTCACTTGTTGGAAGAAAGTGATTGGACTGATCGGTGTCTTTGAGGTGTTGAATCTTGATGGTGAGTAGGCAGCTGAACGGAACACAGTTGTATGCTTCATTCCCTAACTTTTGCCTAGGCTGCCCTTTCAGGTTTTCAGCCTACCGGGATAGTATTTGTTTAGTCTCTAATTTTTGCCTGGACCGCCCTTTCGGGTTTTCAATCCACCGAGACGCTCATTTTTTGCCTAAGTTGCCCTTTCAGGTTTTCAACTTAGCGAGCTGTTTTTTTTCTTTTTAAGAGAAGTATTTTTTGACTATGTCAACATTCACAGGGTGTGGGAAATCCTCGCCATCCATGGTGGTAAGCAACATGGCGCCGCCGGAGAATATTTTCTTGATTATGAATGGTCCCTCGTAGGTGGGAGTCCATTTGCCTCTGGGATCACCTTGTGGTAAGATGATGCGTTTGACAACCAAGCCACCAGTTTGGTATACTTGACTTTTGACTTTTTTGTTGAAGGCTTTGATCATACGCTTTTGGTATAGCTGACCATGACAAATGGCTGCGAGCCTTTTCTCATCAATCAAGTTTATCTGGTCCAACCGTGTTTGAATCCAATCGTCTTCGTCTAGATTGGCTTCTTTCATAATCCTTAGGGAAGGAATCTGAATTTCAATTGGAAGAACTGCCTCCATACCATAGACTAAGGAGAATGGAGTTGCCCCTGTTGAAGTACGCGCAGATGTGCGATAACCATGAAGAGCAAAAGGCAACATCTCATGCCAGTCTTTGTAGGTTACTGTCATTTTTTGTATGATTTTCTTGATGTTCTTGTTGGCAGCTTCCACCGCGCCGTTCATCTTTGGTCGATATGGAGAGGAATTATGATGCTTGATCTTGAACTGTGTGCAAAGTTAAGTAATCATTCTGTTGTTTAGATTTGTGCCATTGTCCGTGATAATCCGTTCAGGGATGCCATACCGACAAATGAGATTGTATTTGATGAACCGGGCCACCACATTCTTGGTAACAGAAGCAAATGAAGCTGCTTCTACCCACTTTGTGAAGTAGTCAATAGCGACCAGGATAAAGCGATGTCCGTTGGAGGCAGTAGGTTTGATTTCTCCAATCATATCAATACCCCACATTGCAAAAGGCCAAGGAGCCGTCAGGACGCTTAATGGAACTGGAGGTACATGTACTTTGTCAGCGTATATCTGGCATTTGTGACATGTTCGGGAGTGATGATGGCAATCTGTTTCCATGGTAGACCAGTAATAACCTGCTCTCAGGATCTTTTTAGCCATTGTATGTCCACTGGAATGAGTACCGAAGGCACCATTGTGCATTTCTTCCATGATCTGTTCTGCTTCCTTCTTGTTTACACAACGAAGTAAAGTCGAGTCATGGTTGCGTTTGTATAAGGTTCCATTGCTTAGAAAGAATTTGGCAGCAAACCTCCTTAGAAACTTTCTGTCGTTAATGGATGCCCCTTCAGGGTACTCCTGAGCTTCGAGATATCTTTTTACTTCACGGAACCATGGTTTTTCCTCGGTTCCTTCGGTATTGATCTCATTGCAATAGGATGGTTCATCTTGCCTGTAAATGGTGATCATAGGCGCCTCGTTGTCCCACCTGACTTTGAACATGGATGACATGGTAGCTAAAGCATCAGCTAGTTGATTTTCCTCGCGTGGGATGTGTTCGAAAGTGATTTCTTCGAAGTAAGGAATCAAACTCAGCACATATTCTTTGTAAGGAATTAGATTTGGGTGCTTCGTGTCCCATTCCCCTTTGACTTGGTAGATTACCAAGGCCGAGTCTCCGTAGACTTCCAGGAATTTGACTCTTAGATCGATTGCAGCTTTAAGACCCAGAATACATGCTTCGTATTCGGCTATATTGTTAGTGCAATTGAAGCATAATCTGGCAGTGAACGGTGTGTAACTTCCTGCGGGGGAAATGATCACAGCTCCGATGCCATTGCCAAGTGCATTAGAAGCTCCGTCAAAAACCATAGTCCACCGGGATCCTGGCTCGGGTCCTTCTTCTGGTCCTAGTTGTTTGTAGTCATTGACTAGCATAATGTCTTCGTCTGGGAAGTCAAAGTTCAATGCTTGATAATCATCCACTGCTTGATGAGCCAGATGATCAGCTACCACACTTCCTTTGATTGTTTTTTGTGAAGTGTATTGAATGTCATATTCTGTTAAGATCATTTGCCATCTCGCTATTCTTCCAGAGAGAGCAGGTTTTTCGAACACGTATTTGATGGGATCCATCTTGGAGATTAGGAAAGTGGTGTGATTTAGCATGTACTGTCTTAGTCGGCGAGCTGCCCAAGCTAAGGCACAACAAGTTTTTTCGAGTAGTGAGTATCTTGTTTCACAATCGGTAAACTTTTTGCTAAGATAGTAGATTGCGTGCTCCTTTCGGCCGGATTCGTCATGTTGTCCTAGTACACACCCCATTGAGTCTTCTAACACAGTTAGGTACATTATCAGAGGTCTGCCTTCCACAGGTGGCAACAAGATTGGAGGTTTTTGGAGATATTCTTTGATTTTGTCAAAGGCTAACTGGCATTTGTCATTCCACCTTTCCACTTGATCTTTCTTCAACAGTTTGAAGATCGGCACACAAGTAGTAGTCATGTGGGCAATAAATCGGGCGATGTAATTTAGACGTCCCAAGAATCCTCTGACTTGTTTCTCGGTACGAGGTATAGGCATTTCTTGAATGGCTTTAACCTTGGCGGGATCAACCTCAATACCTTTGCTGCTGACGATGAAACCTAAGAGTTTGTCGGATCTTACTCCAAAGGTACA
Source organism: Vicia villosa (assembly GCF_029867415.1). Classification (NCBI taxonomy): domain Eukaryota; kingdom Viridiplantae; phylum Streptophyta; class Magnoliopsida; order Fabales; family Fabaceae; genus Vicia; species Vicia villosa. Next base: position 700,729 of record NW_026705222.1, read on the forward strand.
CTTATTTGGGTTCAGTCGCAACTTGTATTTCTTGAGTCTGTCAAACAACTTGTGTAAATCACCCAGATGTTCTTCCTCGGTGTTGGATTTTGCAATCATGTCATCGACATACACCCCTATTTCTTGATGAATCATATCATGAAATAGCGCTACCATTGCACGCTGATAGGTTGCTCCTGCGTTTTTCAGACCAAAGGGCATTACTTTGTAACAAAAGGTTCCCCAGGGTGTTGTGAAGGTTGTTTTTTCCATGTCTTCGGGTGCCATCTTGATTTGATTGTACCCTGAGAATCCATCCATAAAGGAGAATACCTTGCATTGTGCGGTATTGTCAACCAGTACATCGATGTGTGGTAAAGGGAAATCATCTTTGGGGCTTGCCCGGTTCAGATCTCTGTAGTCCACGCACATTCTGACTTTCCCGTCTTTTTTAGGTACAGGCACGATGTTAGCTATCCAAGGAGGATAACTTACAACTTTTAGGAATCCGGCATTGAACTGTTTTTCAACCTCGTCTTTGATCTTTTTTGACATATCAGGCCTACTCCTTCGTAGTTTCTGTTTGACCGGAGTGCTACCTTCTTTGATTGGCAGGCGATGAACTACGATGTCCGTGTCAAGGCCTGGCATATCCTCATAGGACCAGGCGAATATCTCGACGTAGTCTCGCAGCATTTGAATCAGTCTTTGCTTGACGCTGTGTTCTAAATCAGCCCCTATTTTGACTTCTTTCTTTTCTTTGCTGCCCAAGTTGATGACCTCAATTGGCTCCTCGTGAGGCTGTATGGCCTTGTCTTCTTGTTCTAGCAGCCTTGCAAGTTCTCTTGGCACTTCACAATCTTCCTCACTTTCGTCCTCAGTTTGGTAGATCGGATTTTCAAAGTCATGACGGGCAATAGCAGAATCGTTGTTGACTGGATCCAGAGTGTATGTGAATCTGCATGTTAATTATGTGAGTATGTGTGAAGAAAAAACATAGCTATTTGAAAGAAAGAAGGAAAAAGGATCACAAAATTTAAATATGCAAGCGTCCCATGATTTTATTGAATGCACATGATCATGATATGATAAGCCCTTATAGAAGGACCGGTGTGCTAAGGCACACGGCTTTCAAGCTCATGGTTCGATTGTTCAGGAACCATTTTTATCTTTGCACAATATACACAAAGAAAACAGGAAATGGCATTTACTCCTGGTAAAAGGAGATCACATCCTCAGCTTTCCAGTTGTTCAATCCACTGTTGTGAGCAGGGGGTACCCAGCTGTTCCAGTTGCAGTTGTCTTCTTCATCTTCCACAGCATTGATTTCATTAGTGGGAAAATGAGCCGGTGATCCTTCGGGATAAGGGATATACTCTGCTGGATACGAGAGCCCAGGCTGAGATATCTCTGTTGGCTGAGCAAGATGCTCGATAAGGCCGTCCCATGCAGTCGGGATGATGTTTTGAATAGAGACTTGTGCATTCTGACGAGGAGTGCATGCTGACAAAAAGCAACCCTCGTTATTTGGTATTTCCCTGGCTTCTTCGAAAGCGAAATTGTCATCGTAATGTTCATCCCATCCAGTTGGGACAATGTCCTCCATAGCAATTTGTGAGCTTGGAGGAGCGGAATATTTCACCATATAGTCATATTTGCCGCTGGGTTCTCCTAGCGTGTCCCATACTTCTTTGGGTGGATTTTGATATTGCTCAGTGACGGGACTTGTGAAACTTTCGTCATTTTCAATTTGATCACCCCATCCAGTCGGGGTAAGGTCTTCCATAGCAATATAAGAATTCTGAGGTTCGGCATACTGATAATTATACCCGCCGTTTGGTTCTCCCACAGCATCCCACATTCCCATGGAAATAGGTGGAATTTCATCTGGATATGGCTGAATGATATGGTTCAAGAACACTCCTTCATCTTCAATAGCGTTTACTTCTTGGCTGACGAAGTGTGACATTAATCCTCCAGAACGAGGACTTTGATCATTCTTTTGACCTTCACTGTCATAGCCCAGGCCTAGTTTGTCAGACTTGTAGGGTATATCGGGAAGCTGTCCCCATACTGTGCAATCACCCTGTTCAATCATGGCTTTGGCATCTTTGAGAGAAGCCATAGTTGTAGTTGGAGTAGCAGGAATATGCTTGGTGGTAGAGACATCTGGAGAGACCACCTCAAATGATTGGCATGGAGTTTCGATGAATTCGTCCTCCAACTCGACATATTTGGAATTGCTTAGGTGACTAACCACATATTCCTCTTCGCCATAGACTGTGACAATCTTTCCTTTTACTGGATATTTTAACTTCTGATGCAGGGTAGAAGTTACAGCGTTTGCCCCATGTATCCAAGGGCGTCCAAGTAAACAGGAGTAGGCTGGGTGAATTTCCATTACGTAAAAGATAGAATCAAAGATCTGAGAACCCACTCTGATTGGGAGATTCACTTTTCCGTATACCGTTCTGGTTGATCCGTCAAAGGCTCTTACCACAACATCACTTGGTTGTAACACAATTCCTTCGAAGTCAAGCTTTTCTAGTACTGTTTTCGGTAACACGTTCAGAGAAGAACCGTTATCTACTAGCACATGAGATAGAGTGGTGCCATTACATTCAATGGAGATATGTAAGGCTTTGTTGTGATTTTTTCCAGCAGGGGTTAGATCCACATCAGAGAAACCGAGACCATTGTTCACGGTTAGATTGGCAACACAATTCTCAAATTGGTCGACTGAGATCTCTTGAGGCACATGCGCAGCTTTGAGGAACTTCATCAGAGCTTTGGCATGAGCTTCTGAATATTTTAGCAGAGATAGCATTGAGATTTTTGAAGCAGTGTGCCCCAGTTGCTCAACAATATTGTAATCACTCTTGCAGATGATTTTCAATATTTCCTCCATTTCTTGCTTTGATGGATCCTCAGCAGTGATCTCCACCGGGGTTTGAACTTGTTCAACTTGTGGCTCTTTGCCTCGAGCGTTGACATTTTGATTAGGAACTGGGACTCGGACTGGACCAGCAGCAACATTTGGAGAAATTTCTGGTGAAAAGATTCTTCCACTTCTCGTGATCTTGCTGGTACCCACAATATTACCCACAGTTGGAGTAGTTAACTTTGCGGCCTCTTCAGTCGAGGTACTCTGCTTAACTCCATGAACGTAAACATTAGCGTCATATCCCCATGGGACAGCTTTGTCTGAGGAGTATGGAAATGGAGTTGGACTAGCAATGACTACTGATGCCACTTTGAGTGTAGCAGAAATTTTGAATGGAGCCTTGGCAGAGATTTTGAATGGTAAGCTGGAGATCACTGAGGCATCCTCTATTCTCATCCCATTTGCAAAGACTTTGCACAGCACGTCCATAGAAGGGAGCCTCTCAAACATAATGATACGGCGATCCATCCATTTTTGAATTCCCATCCTCAGATTTTCACAACCATTGGGCAGGCAGGAGCAGTAAAAGCAGTCGGGGTCACATCCTGGGAAGTAACCAGCTCGGATTAGCTTTCCTTTGACTTCGCAGAGTGGAGTTGATAATTCGTTCACATCATAGATGTAAACAGTGTCCAGGATAGCGTTGACAGTTTTGTCATGCTTTGGCATAGGTGCAGTGATGACATTTGGAGTTTCTGGAGGATCGAACTCAATTTCCCCAGCATCTATCATATCTTGTATTTTATTTTTCAGGGCCCAGCAGTGATCTGCGTCATGTCCTGGACAGTTTGAATGATAGGCACATGTCGCATCAGGGCGATAATTCGGAGAGGAAGTGTTGACATTCTTTGGAGGACCTCTTAAGGTGATCAGATCTGCTTTTAGCAAGCGCTGCAATGCCTGAGAGATTGGCATGTTGATTCTGGTGAAATTTCTTCTTGGTGCATCTGGTCGATGCGTATATTTTGGCTGTTGATCTTTTTGAGGTGCAGATGCGGAGATCAGAACTGCCCCTACAGATTGATGCTGCTCACTTTTGCGACTTTTCTGAATTTGTGTTGCATTGACCTCATTTCTCCCGCTGATGGGCCTTTTTGTAGTACCAGAGGAGGAACCTATTTGAATTTTTCCATTTTGAATGCCACTTTCGACACGTTCTCCGGTCAGTATCAGGTCAGTGAAACCTGATGATGAGCTTCCCAGCAAATGGCTATAGAAAGGGCCAGTTAAAGTGCCCATGAACATGTCAACTAGTTCGCGATCAGATAAGGGTGGTTGAACCCTTCCAGCCATATCTCTCCACTTTTGTGCATATCCTTTGAAACTTTCTTTTGGTCCCATAGACATGCCCCTTAGTTGAGTACGGGTTGGCGCAAGATCAGCATTGTATTGGTACTGTTTGTAAAAAGCAGCAGCTAATTCTTCCCAAGTATGAACCTTGGTATTTTCCAGCTGGTAGTACCACTCGAGTTGTGTACCCGACAGACTTTCTTGGAAGAAGTGAATCCACAATTTGTTATCTGTTGTATGAGGTTGTATCTTCCTTACATAGGATCTCAGATGTAGTTTCGGGCAAGAAACTCCATCATATTTTGCAAAGACAGGAACTTTGAATTTTGGAGGGATAACAACATCCGAGATGAGCCCTAGATCATTGAAATCTAAGCCAGGTATTTTTTGTATCTCCATAGCTTTCATACGGTCTTCCAGCTGTTGGTATTTTTCATCATCCGGTTCGTCCCCAGAATGATCATTTTCTTCATTTGAAGAGAGAGAGGGTTTAGCAGAACCCTGGTTGCTTTGATTGTCTTCTTGTTCATCATCACCGACTGTTTCAGGGATCGGTGGCTTTGTGAACTTTTTGACTGGGATTTTGATCTTTCTTCTCAGGTGACTCACACCTACAGATCCTTTGGGCTTCTTTTTCTTCTTGATTATCAGGGCTTTCAATTCTTGCTGCCCCTTTGCCAGTTCCAAGATTGCCACTTGAACTTGGGCATTCTGTGCTTCGAGATTCTTGATGCTTGTCTCGGATTCCATCTCTTCTGACTGAAATAAACAGCGAGGAGATGAGAAATCCGTCATGAGAACCTGTTATGAAATGTGTATGACTGGATGCCATGTGTATGCAATGTATGAAATGTATATGCAATGTATATGAATGCAATGTATGTATATGCAATGCATGAAGTGAAATGTGTGTGCAATGTTTCAAGGATCTTAGAGTTTAGATTTGTTAAAGAAGAAACAAACGTTAGTTAATCAATTATTTCTTTTTTTTTGCTTCTTTTTTCTTTGCCTCATTTGGGCTTACAAGACAGAAATAAAATAAATGATCCTTCAGGTCTCCCGTGGACGCTTTCTCTTTGCCCCCATGAATGTGTTGATCTGCTGTTCTTCTTGAAGCTGTCCGGTGAGCTCCAATATCCTTCTCTCATAGTCTTGACAGTATGATTTGAAGGTGTCTCTTTCCTCTTTGAGTTGAACCCAAGATTTTTGCAACTCTTCTAGGTCAGTTGGCATGTCCGGGTGTAGAATAACTTGAGGTTCATATCCTTCGACCTCTGGTTCAATAGTCACAGGTAGAACAGCAGGATATGGCATAAGGAGTTTCTGAGCATGAGTGCGGACCCATCTGAGGTAGGGTTCCATAGGAATAGAATTCCATTGTCCCAGAGTTTTGCTTTCTATTCTATAGACACTGCCCCATGCATGTATGAACCTTCGTCGGTGTCTATGGGAATCATTCTCGTAATCAAACACAATGCCATGGATAATCATGTCATGAGGACCGTTGCTCCTTGCATATCCGAATTGGCGTAGAGCTAAAGAGGGATTGTAAGTGATGCCTCCTTTGATGCCAAGGAGTGGCACATTAGGGTACTCTCCACAATGATCAATGATAGTAATGTCTCTTTGAAAGAAGTTGTTCCACCGGATATCTGAATGAGACAAAGACATAATCCTGCGAGACCATTGCATTCTTTGTTCATTTCTCAACACTGATCGGGGAAGATGAAATGTAAACCACCTAGCCAGTAGTGGTATACAGCACATGAGAGTTCCTCGTTTCTTCATGGTACGAGTGTGTAGAGAATGTAGAATGTCTCCCAGCAATGTTGGTACCGGGTTACGGATTAGGAAAAGGTTGATGATGTGTACACTTATGAACTGGTCGGGATTTGGGAATAAAACCAACCCATAGATCAAAAGTGCCATAACTTCCTCAAAAGCTGGATAACTTTTGTTTTCTAGCAGTAGTCGAGCCTTTTCCAATAAGAACTTGGCAAGCAAACCCTTAACTCCACTCCTTGTTTCCCAATTGGACTCGATTTCTGATTTCCGCAGATGTAAAGCAGCAGCAATGACTTCAGGTTTTGGAATCCTTTCTAAACCAGTGAAAGGTAATTGATCTTGAATAGGTAATCCCATTAGTTCAGAGAATTCTTCCAAAGTGGGTACCAACTGGTAATCAGGAAAGGTAAAGCAATGATGTTCAGGGTCAAAGAACTGGAACAGGACCCGTATCATGTCTTCTTCAAATTTTGAGGTAACCAAATGGAGTAGGTGACCATGCCTTTTAGTGAATTGAACATTCCTGGGGAATTCTGACACTAAGTCTTTTAGTTCAGACGGTACCGTTGAGATGTTGATTCGGATGTAATCTTTGGTGGCGGGAGCCATTACCTGCAAAAACAAAGGTAAACTCTTTGATCCTTGAAGTGTTTGGTGCAAAAATGATATGCTTATGATGCAAACATGTGGCACACAAAGACAAATCAAACAATAGCCTTAGGTTTAAAGGCTTGCATGGAGCTGATAGGTGATACCCTCCCCACTGAAGTTGAGTTGGTTAAAACCTGTCCTAGAATAGTATTCGGGTTCTATGATCCTTGGAAGTAACATCTCAATACGGCGCTCGAGCGGCCGATCAAAATATTCCTCGAGGATAACTAACTTCGATCAATTTCAAAGCTAGCCACTTAATAGGCCACAAGTCAAGTTCAACTAAAAAGGTTCTAAGACAAATTAGTGTTTAATGACATTTCGGAAGCCTAATATACTCCTTGATCGTTTTCAAGGGACATCAGTATAAACCAAAGTATCGCACTAACGATGACTACCAGATCAACCGTATCGGTACATGCCGTACAGTTTCCTTGGTCTATTGTCATATACTTAAGGTATCTCGAGATTCGGGTTAGAATCTTTCACACAAGCAAAATACCCAAACAAACCTTTTGAAAAATAGAGCAATCAAGTCAAACAATTGAAAACATCGAAGTGATCTATTCTCTTAAGGTAACCCCTTTTGAAAACATTTTGTTTTTGAAAGTATCTCCCCAGCAGAGTCGCCAGTTCTGTGGACCTCCGATTTTTTAATCCCGGGCCATACCTCTGTTCTGTAGAGATACGTGAACTGACTCTTTTTTTTATCGCTTAATGCTTTCGCATTTTTGAAAATTCACAGAGTCGCCACCGACCTTTTATTTTATCCAATTAAGGAAAGGTTTATAAAAGAAACAGAAAAAAGACCTTTAAGAAATTCTGGGTAAGGGGGTAGGTTATACAAAGGGAAGGTGTTAGCACCCTTTGTATCCATGGTTATCCATGGGCTCTTAAGTTTGCTTAGCTCACTTGTTTTTCGATCACTTTTCAATTGCTCTGAAATTGCTCATATGTGGTTTCAAATACTTTTGTAAATTGAATTTTGTAATGATCCGTGTGTGGATGTATACAAAATGCTTGTTTATCTTTCGAAAGATGTTTTGAAAAGAACGTTAACTTTGTAATAATCCGTGTTTGGATGTATACAAAGTATTGTCTTTTTTGAAAGTTTTGTTTTGAAAAACAACAGTGTATGAGAATTTTGTTTGTTTTGATTTGAGCAAGCAAACTAGGAGGTCTACCCTGAGTTGTAAGGTCTTTATCCTATTTCCTTTAAAAATCTATCCTTTCACCGGATATAAACGCAAGGTTCGATTTTGTACTCAAAACAGTAGAATTTTGACTTTGATTTTGAAAAGAATGAGAAGGAATTACCTTAAGAGGTGAAAGTGTGATTGTGTTTGTATTCAGATATTTATCTTTGAGGTTAGTGATCTAACGGTTCAATTTTATCTTTGACATACACGCAGTTTATATGTGCGGGAAATTAAAATGCGGAAATGTAAAGTGCGGAAAGTAAATCTACGCTATTACATCGATTGTGCAGGAAATGTAAACTAGCCTATTTACATGAATTTGACATCCTATACATTTATCTAGGAATTTAAATTGCAAGAAAAATAAAAGGCATGTTTTTGGATTTTTTATGATTGATTTTAATTATAATTAATGCATGATTAATTAAATTAAAATGAAGAAAAAGATGAAAATATATTTAAACCTAGAAATTAAGTTTAAAATATGTACAAAATATTTGTCAATTAATTTTAAAACAAAACTAATTTTTTTGGAATTTTTGGAATTGATTTGAAATTGATTTAAGTTAATTAAAACATAATTATGCAAATAATTATACAAATAATTAAAACTTAAAGAGAAAATTATTCAAAATATGTACAAAATTAGTTTATAATATATAAACAATATTTTATATAAAGAACAATTTTTTTATGATTTTTTGATTGGTTAGAATAATTAAAAAGCAAATATATAAATATATACTAATTAATTATGCAAAATATTAAAATTTTGAAGAAAAATAAAATATTTTTATTTCAGAAAATAATATATTATTTTAGAAGTCTAAAAATATTTTTTGTGTATTTTTTGGATTTTTAAAACTATTTTTAATTAATTTAACAAAGAAATTAAAATAAAATAGAAAATAAAATAGAAATAAAAGGATACTGATCCTGTGTGGTAGGCTGGAGAGTGCATGATAAGGATTGTTTGATCTGGCGCGTTGAATGAGTCATTAAATGAAATCAGGTGGTCCAGATGGTGAGGCACGTGGGATACGTTACACCTGCAAAACACTGGATTAGTGGAAAGTTTAAAAACACGCGCGCGCTTCTGGACCAATGAGGGGGAGACACCTCATCGTCTTCAACCTTCAGACAAGGCCTTTTACAGCGCTTTTGTAAAAAAGCGCTATTGTAAGTGAGCCCTAATTCTGCAAAATAACGAATAGGGGTAAACAAGCAAATAAGTTTGGCGCGATGGTACCATTCAACTCGTTTTGTCCACACGAATCTAATGGTACTATTTAGAATCTCTAATTTTGCCTAATTTGGAAAGCCCTAATTTTGAAGCTATGAACCCTAAAATGGTGATTTCGTTTGTACGTGTCCAAACTTCAATTAAGTTTCCAGAAATGATCTACACCTCAAACCAAACTCAATAGTATGTCTACATCTTGTTAAACATGTGTGAATAACCAGATACGAATTGATTTTAGTTTGAACAAATTTTGACCTGTGTAGCTCGATTCAGTGAGCTTCAAGGCTTGTAATTGATTGAGATAGTTTCAGTGATGTTCAAGGAAGGTGTATGAATGCTTAGTTTGTATTGAAATGGACTGAAATTACAAATTCGAATTTGAGTTTTCTTTGAATTTTTTTCAAGTGATTACAAGTGTTATGAGCTTATGTATGCTTCTGAACTCGCCTCCTCTTTGTTACTGAACTATGATAGCTTATTTATAAGCCTTGAGTGCTTACAATAGAAGCTAAGAAGTGTCTTTAGTTGCCTTTGTTGAAACTTTGGTTTTTTAATATTAAAAACCTTGAATTCTTGACCAAGTCATCTTGCCTTCAATGCACCTGCCTTGCCCTTCAATTCTCTGCAGAAAGATGAAGATTCTTTGAGGTGAGTCATGCTTGATTTGTAAGCTAACCATTATCCATGCATTTTCCTTTTAATTTTAATCTTAAAATAAGATAAAATCATGCAAAAATGGATAAAAAAAGGTATGGGCTTAGTCTTGGTCGTGGGAGGCCCATAACATCATGGAAATGATGTTTGAATGCTGAAAACTTGGCCCCATTTGGAAAAAATACATTTTTGAGCAATGTTGATTTCATGTATTTTCCCAAAATTTAGCCAACTTCAACAAGGTGTAAATCCTTCAATTTTTGTCATATGAAGGAGATCTTGCACTTTTTGGAATCCTCAAAGAGTCCTCTAACCAATGCCTTTGGTCTCATGTCAAAATGATTTTTGAAGCTCCTTGTGTGTCCTTTTGAAAAAAGTGTCTTTTTGTTGACTTTGAAAATGACCTGTAATGTCTTTGATCATATTTTTCAAATGGTGAATCCAATGACCATGGGATCAATGGCATTTGAAAGATAATTGAATTTAATTCAAAACAAGCTTTGGTTTGAATTTTTTGGATGAAGGATGAGAGAGTTATGATCAGTCAAAGTTGAGTTGACTTTTCAGGCAAAAACCCTAATTTTGAATCTTAGGGTTTTGTTGATTTTTGATCTTTCCTTGATGAATTATGATCATCCAATGATCAAATGATGAATCCTTTGACAAAATATGGATTTTGACAAAAAAATTTATTTTTGACTGTCTGTTGACTTTTTTGGTCAAACGGGTCGTCTGTTGACTGTTTGAGCTGCTGACGGTGCGTCTGAATGAATTAAAGTTTGAAAATTTGTATGATGGTACTTTGAGATATATGGATGTGTATGAAATCCATTTGAGCTCTCAAAAACTTGTTGCTCCTGTAAAAACAAGAAAAACCCTGATTAGGGACTGTTTGTGTAGGAGACAATTAAGCGTACCTGATTTTTGTGCAGTGTTGAGTCTCTGCTAATCGCGTGATATTCAGAAGACTTCTAGAACAAAAATCTTGGAATTTTGAATTGTGAAAGATTGATTTGATTGATGGTACAAAACACTGAGAATTGTACTGCCAGCAGTTTGGCTGTCAACTGACTGTTCAGGTATTGACGTAGCAGTTAGAGTGAAGAATCAACAGTCAAAGTTAATTTTCTTTTTTTTTGTTGTTTTTGTTTTATGTTTTATGTGAAAAATGAAAGTTTATTTTCATGACTTGTTAAAAACATAGACATAATAAATAACTAATATACTGTTACCAGTACAGTCTGAGTTTCCTGATTCTGCGCCTGCAAAAAGATTTTAACTCTGTACCAATTGTGTCAGTACTATTTATCTGTAAATAAATAAATAGCATGTGTGAAGTAATAAACAGTATTTGGCGTTTGCGTAAGAATAAATTCAACTGCAAGCCAAATTACTGTATAAGAAAAATTCTAAAAACTAAGTATTTCATATGTCAGGATATTTGTTGAAATAAAAATCCATGATTATATGAGACTCTTAATTTCCAGATTGGAGTTTTCTTGAAAAAAGATGCGGGCAAATTTTGGGGTATAACAATTGTCTCTTCCCGCATTTATTTCTTTTCCTTTCGAAATGACAAATAAATTTCTTGCACAAAAAGCACGTTCATATCTGCATACTAAAAACAAAACATAAAACGTGTGCAGATCACCTTCTAACACTACCGATAATAATACTGCTGAAACTCTGTACAAACTCGAGGCTCTCGCTAATCAGTCCGAAGAAGGGGATGAGGAAGACGATGAACTTTCGGAGGAGTTGTCAAGGTTAATGGATAAGGAATCCAAAAGCATGCTCCCTCCTCAAGAGGCCATTGAAACCATAAATTTGGGTACAGACGAAGAACCCAAGAACATTAAAATTGGGGCAACACTGAACAAAGACGTGAAAGCAACACTAATCAAGCTACTACACGAGTATGCAGAGATATTTGCTTGGTCATACCGTGACATGCCGGGGTTGGATAATGATATTGTTGTACATAGGTTACCACTCAAAGAAGGATGCGCGCCTGTCAGGCAAAAGCGCAGAAGAGTTCGACCGGATATGGATAGTAAAATCAGGGAAGAAGTGCTCAAACAGTTCGACGTCGGGTTTCTTGCTGTTGTCGACTATCCACCATGGATTGCCAACATAGTGCCAGTTTTTAAGAAAGACGGGAAGGTACGCATGTGTGTGGATTACAGGGATCTAAACAAAGCAAGTCCAAAGACGATTTTCCACTACCACACATAGATGTCTTGGTGGATAATACAGCGCAAGCTTCGGTGTTTTCCTTCATGGATGGGTTCTCCGGGTATAACCAGATCAAGATGGCTCCCGAGGATATGGAAAAGACAACCTTCATGACATCCCGGGGCACCTTCTGCTACAAAGTAATGCCTTTTGGGTTGCGAAATGCAGGGGCAACATATCAAAGAGCCATGGTCACACTATTCCATGATATGATTCACAAGGAGGTTGAAGTATATGTAGACGATATGATTGCCAAATCTTGCACAGAAGAAGAGCATATCACACACCTACATAAGTTGTTCGAGCGCTTAAAGAAGTTCAAGCTGAGGTTAAACCCGAACAAATGTACATTTGGTGTAAGGTCGGGAAAGCTATTGGGATTCATTGTAAGCCAACGAGGCATAGAGGTTGATCCCGACAAAGTAAAGGCTATACAAGCAATGCCTGTTCCAAAGACAGAAAAAGAGGTGCGGGGTTTCCTGGGTCGATTGAATTACATCTCAAGGTTTATTTCACATCTGACGGCTACATGTGAGCCTATATTCAAGCTGCTCAAGAAAGATCAACCTATCAAGTGGAATGACGATTGTCAAGTAGCCTTCGAAACTATAAAGAACTACTTACAAGAACCACCGATACTCTTACCTCCCATGCCAGAAAGACCGCTGATCATGTACCTCACAGTTCTCGAAAGATCTATGGGGTGTGTACTGGGGCAACAAGATGAAACAGGCAGAAAAGAACACGCTATTTATTACCTTAGTAAGAAATTCACGGATTGCGAATCTCGGTATTCACCATTGGAAAAGACATATTGTGCCCTAGCATGGGCCTCCAAACGTCTAAGGCAATATATGCTGAACCATTCCACATGGCTGATATCGAGGATGGATCCTTTGAAATACGTGTTCGAAAAACAAGCCCTCACGGGGAGAATCGCAAGATGGCAAATGTTACTGTCAGAATACGACATACAATACGTCACTCAAAAGGCAATAAAAGGGAGTGTACTGGCAGAACATTTAGCTCACCAACCCATCGAAGAATATAAGTCTATGAAGTTCGACTTCCCCGATGAGGACATTATGCTAGTAAGAGACTACGAAATACCAGGACCCGACGAAGGACCCGAACCGGGCTTGGTATGGACACTTACGTTCGATGGAGCCTCAAATGCATATGGACACGGTATAGGGGCAGTCTTGACATCTCCTGACAATCGTCATTTACCTTTTACTGCAAGACTGTGCTTTGACTGCACCAACAACATTGCAGAATACGAAGCATGCATATTGGGGTTAAAAGCCGCAATAGACCTGAGGATTAAGCTACTTGAGGTATACGGGGATTCAGCACTGGTAATCCACCAGGTCAACAAAGAATGGGATACTCGAGATTCAAAGCTAATCCCATATCGAGACTTTATACTGGAGTTAATGGCTGAGTTTGAAACAATCACTTTTACCCATATCCCAAGGGAAGAAAATCAAATGGCGGACGCATTAGCGACACTTTCCTCTATGTTCAAAGTAACCTGGCCAAACCACGAACCACGGATAACGGTTAGACACTTTGATGAGCCTGCTTATTGTCTCACAATCGAGGAGCAGTCTGACAACAAACCATGGTACCACGATATCAAAAGGTACTTGGAGAAACAAGAATACCCGGAGAACGCCTCTTCGATTGACAAAAAGACACTAAGGAGATTGGCGGCTAAGTTCTTCCTGAGCGGAAACATCCTATACAAACAAAATTACGACTCGGTGTTACTAAGGTGTGTGGATAAAAATGAGGCCAAAGAGATTATCAGAGAAGTACACGAAGAAACCTTCGGAACTCATGCAAATGGACACTCAATGGCTAGAAAAATACTACGAGCAGGGTATTGCTGGTTAACAATGGAAGCTGATTGTTTCCAATATGCAAGGACATGTCACAAGTGCCAGATTTACGCTGACAAAGTACATGTACCGCCAAACCCGTTGAACGTTCTGAGTTCACCGTGGCCGTTTGCAATGTGGGGGATCGACATGATAGGGATGATCGAACCGAAAGCTTCCAACAGACACCGATTCATATTGGTTGCCATAGACTATTTCACCAAATGGGTCGAAGCTGCCTCTTACACCAACGTGACGAGACAAGTAGTCACCCGGTTTATCAAGCATAATATCATATGCCAGTATGGGGTTCTAAACAGGATTATCACTGACAATGGGTCGAATCTAAACAACAACATGATGAGGGAGCTGTGCGAGGAGTTCAAAATTGAACACCACAATTCTTCACCATACAGACCTAAAATGAACGGCGCTGTCGAAGCTGCAAATAAAAATATCAAAAAGATAATACAAAAGATGGTGAAAACATACAAGGATTGGCACGAAATGCTTCCCTTCGCCCTACACGGTTACAAAACCTCGGTGCGCACATCCACCGGGGCAACCCCATTCTCCCTGGTTTATGGTATGGAAGCAGTCCTCCCCATCGAAGTGGAGATTCCTTCATTGAGAGTCATAGCTGACACAAAGTTAGAAGAATCGGAATGGGTAAAAACTCGTTTTGATCAGCTTAATCTCGTTGAAGAAAAGCCACTGACGGCTTTGTGTCACGGGCAACTCTATCAGAAAAGGATGAAAAAGGCGTTCGATAAAAAGGTTCGTCCTCGAACTTACAAAGAAGGCGACATTGTTCTCAAGAAAATACTATTACCTCGACTTGACGCCCGTGGAAAATGGACACCTAACTACGAAGGTCCATATATTGTAAAAACGGTGTTCTCAGGAGGGGCATTAGTTCTCACTACAATGGATGGGGATGAGCTACTGCACCCAATCAACTCTGATGCGGTCAAGAAGTATTATACCTAGCAAAGGCAGGATTACTGGACATAAGCCGAAGGCAAACTACGAAGGATAAGGGTTCGTGTAATCATCTACTTTTAAGGTCGAAGGATTACTGGGACCCTCGATAACAAAAGGAGCAACGACAGTATTAATATCATTTCTATTTGTCATTTTGTTTTCTCGCATTTCTGTACACTCGCCAATTCAAGGCAATATCAATAAAAGTTCCCTTTTCTTGCATACTACGCTTTCTTTCTCATTTCAATACCATTTGCAAAGGATAGATTATTTTCATAAGCTTTAACTTGGATTTAATCTGAGAAACTTACAAACTTTCAACACACAAAAACAATAGGATAAAACTACAAAATCTCCGGAAGGCTGCATACGCCCTACGCCGCGATCACTCTGATCTGATATAACTCTTCCACAAAGGATAACATCAGTAGGTCATTCAAATACAATCCGAGCTAGGATTCACCAACACTTCGAAAAGGGTTAAACAAAGACAATGGATGATAAGGAGATAAGACGTTGGAATTATCATACATGTTCACTTGCATACATGCAACATTTACGTGTGTAAACATTCATACATATACATTTTACAAACAACAGGGGCATGCGCACAATGCATAAGCATGATACATACGCATTTACAAAACAAACTTCTACGCGGGTAAATTTGCCCGAACCAGGGTAAGCAATCCAATGGTGCAGGTAAGTTTGCTATAAGCATAGCGAATAATTCCTTGGTGCAGGTGAATTTGTGCGAACAAGGACAAAGGATCCTAATGGTGCAGGTAAATTTGCGATAACCCTCGCAAAAGACCTTATTGGTGCAGGTAAATTTGCTATAAGCATAGCAAATGATCCCTTGGTGCAGGTGAATTTGTCCAAACAAGGACAAAGGATCCTAATGGTGCAGGTAAATTTCTCCGAACAAGGACAAAGGATCCTAATGGTGCAGGTGAATTTGCGATAACCCTCGCAAAGGACCTTATTGGTGCAGGTAAATTTGCTATGAGCATAGCAAATGATCCCTTGGTGCAGGTAAGTTTGTCCGAACAAGGACAAAGGATCCTAATGGTGCAGGTGAATTTGCGGTAACCCTCGCAAAGGACCTTATTGGTGCAGGTAAATTTGCTATGAGCATAGCAAATGATCCCTTGGTGCAGGTAAGTTTGTCCGAACAAGGATAAAGGATCCTAATGGTGCAAGTGAAACTTGTCCGAACCAGGACCGATGATCCGAACGGTGCAGACAAGCTTGTTAGAGCTATGACAAGTAATCCTATTGGTGCAGATGAACTTGCTAGAACTATAGCAAGTGATCCTTTGGGGCCCACAAATTACGAAAGTTTGCTATCAATGGTAGCAAGATGATCGTACAACTAACCACAAGTCCTTGCTATGTAAGACTCAGGCTTTAGTAGGACGATCCTCTCTCACACACTCAAGCACGGGATAAATTTAAGGGTCTTCCATTATTTAATAACTCTTAGATCCGAACAACGTGAGACCTGCGTATTCTCACGCCATTCGATCCAAGGTAATTAAATAGGGGCAGCTGTCATACCCCAAAATTTGCCTCCCACACTTCACTCACAATGAGTCAATGCTCAAGGGATGCATTAAGGGTTTCTCTCACAAAAGGCTCCTTTGAAACTAGGGTTTGGGTACTCTCCTAAGGTAATGGGATAGGTGAAGCCCCAATGAAGTCTCCCTATGGTTCATTATGCTCTAAGGTGCTTACATAACAAAGTTCAGGATTCAATTCCAAATTTTTGCTCACTCAATGGCCCAGATGATCCATAGTCAACTGATTGACCTAAAAGTCAACCACAGTCAAAGCACAATCTAAAGCCCTCAATTTTGGGTCAAAATTAAGTGAATTAAAGTATATCCATCATCTGATCAAAGATTGATCATGATTCTATTAATAGAAACTCAAAAATGAACAAGTGCAAAAAGGTTCAAATTAGGGTTTCTCTAGAAAAAAGTCAACTCAACTTCGACTGACCATAACTTTCACATGGAACATCAAAAATTCCCCACTCAAAGCCTATTTTGAAAGAAATTGGATTCCCTACAACTTTGTCTCTCACAAGCCAAGGCTAAAAATGCTTCATTTGAGAGGTATAATGCAAAAGATTACAGGTCCTTTTCAAGCATCCTTCAAAAGTAGTTTTTTGTCAAAGAGGATATGGTCAAGATAAAAGCTCCAAATGAAAGATATGTTCCAAAGTGGCTTATAGAGGACCTCTTGAGGTTTCCAAAAAGTCTTAGAACTCCCTCATAGCTAAAAAATTGAGTGAGATATGCTTGATCAAAGTTGAGCAATTTTTGGAGGCAAAATGTGAAATAAGAAGGTTCAAATTGGAAGATTTTGCAAATGGGCCTATGGTATTATGATTGAATCTTGATCCACAAGTCATTAGTGTTATCCAAACCATGTGCCACGAATTTTAGATGTTTTCTTGATTTTATATGATTTTTTATTTCATTTAAAATGATTTAAAAATAACTTAATTGCAAGAAAATCAAATGTTATATTAGAGGATTCATATTGGGCTATTCCAATCTGTATTTATTGCCTATTTCCAACAGAAATTCGTGCTAGCAAGATTAGAAAAGAGGGAATCAAATTTTGGCCAAAATAGAAAGATTATATTCAAAAATAAAATCAATTTTCACAAACTTGGTAAGATTGGATTCAAGGACCTTGGGCTTTGTTTCTTTGACCTAATATTGTTCCTCTATAAGTATGCAACACAGAGCAATGGATTAGGGGTTCGAAAATCTGGAGAGAGAAGCATATTCAAGAGCAAAAAGTCTTCAAAAAAATTCAAGATCGGTTTTGAATATTGAAGGCGTTTCAAAGGATTCTGAGGATTGATACACGTCCATTGGTGTTTGCTGAAGTTGTTTGGATACTCACACGACATCAACAACCCCAGAATAATCTCCTATAAGCCGAGGTAGGTCTTTCTGAACTTTGGCTCGATTTGCATATTTGAAGCATCCACATGTTAAATTGTTGATGTATTGCGATTTATATGATGTTTGTGATTGTTTCTGGATGATTAAATTGAAGTTTGCGTGGTCTAGTTGCGTGTTGCCATTAACGACCGAACAAGGTTTTCTAGGGTTGAAATTAGGGGTTTACGTTCTAGGTGAAATTAGGGCAAATAAAGGGCATAATCTGAACCAGGGATCTTGGACGAAGAGAGGGGAAGGGTCGCGAAACATTTATATTGCATATGCATGATTCTTGTGTTGCAGGGTCAAAAGGCCATGAGCGTGTTGGTAGCTAAATCGTAGCTAAAAATTCGGAGATTTGGCATGATCTGTTGGAGAAGACGATGGCGTGGCGTTACGCTAGTGGCTGGTTTGAATTTCGCGTGCAAATCAATCTAGGTATCTTTGCTTTGTATATCATGTTATGTGAGCATCCATCTAACACGAATGTCCATTAGTTGGGGTGGTGAGCGTGCGTTGTGGTTACCCAAGGGTCCAGGGTTCAATCCCTGACCCTTGCTTTTATTTTTCTGAAAGTTTTAACTTCTGATCCTATGCCTACGTCATCATGGGGCGCACCATATACCTTTAAGATCTGACCTGTTGTTTCTCCACCCAACCAGATCTAACGCCCCAGATTTAATACCCATACTATATACCCTAATAGCAGTTACACAGGATCATAATCTCTAATAACTTTAAATAATTTTAATTATTTATTTTGTTTTAATCAAAAATACCTTTTTAATATAATTAATTATATAATAATTATTTTTTATAAATAAAATAAGTATGTAATATTTATATTAAAAATTCTAATTTGTTGTTCGTGCCGATTAAATAAATTAATCGCTATGGTCAATAATGATTTTAATTAAAATACTATTTAATTAAAATATAACTAATGTTATTTAGTTAAAAGGTTTCAACCATCCTCATTGGTTGCGATGATTAACTTATTAATTTCCCCACTTCAAATTCCTTATTCTTTTTAATCGAATTAATCGATTACGAGGGGTAATGATATAAACTAAACTATAAAATTATAAAAAAAATACTATAATTCATTATTAGTGATAATCGAATCAATCGATTAAAATTGGTAATGATACAATTTCAAATCTTTTAACTATGGTGATCGAATCTATTGATCATTGCGGTTAATAGTACAAAATTAAATCAGGGTTGTACGCCCAAACCTTAAAGTACTTCACAAACCTCAATATCAAACCACGGATTATCATAACTGCGATAGGCCATTCAAAAAGCCTCTAAAAACCATCTCAAATCAAAATTCAACTCTAAGGGCGTACAACCCTCCCCGAACTACGTAGACTCTGATCCTCTCTAAGGAGGTACGTAGGCACTTGGCAACAAGGCGAGTCCCCTTCCACTAATTTCTAATCACGTCAATATAATTAACCCTGTTTGTTACCTTTCTTTATAAACCTTGCCATAAACCCTTATCTTTGCAATGTTAGCCTTCAGGAAAAGGTTGAGGGTGCCTAATACCTTCCCTCAACCTGATTATAATAACTTACCCCGAATCTTTAAAACTGCGTAGGGTTTCCTATTGGCCCTTCAGAATAGGTGGTGACTCTAAACCTTCATTTTTAGGGCAGGTTGCTACAACAATCAATCAACAACATCAATCTATTTCCAACACATCCCAGCAACCACAATTCTCAACCGAGAATAACAATTCAACAAACAACTATAAATCATGAAATCAACACACCCAAAAATAACAACAAATCCATGGCACATAATCATACAACCCCAATCCCACTTACTGACTATCATATTCCCGGTTATAAGATTCAAACCCCATCCTTACCTTGTATATGGAGATCGCCTCTAATATCTGATCGAGTGCAAGCCTTTGCCTTTTCCCAGCAATCCTCGATCGATTCCTCTTCTGCCAAAACCTCGTTCCTCTTTGCCGGCAACTTCGTTTCACGATCTATTTCCAACAACTTCCAAACTCTTATTTCTTTGTGCTCAGCCAAACCTAATATTTTCTTATATTCCAATTAATAATATAATTCCAAATTGTCTTATTGGACCATTTATACACACCTCCATATTGATATTCACCACACAACAATTCAATCCAATTCACTTAAATAAAAATAGTCCAATAAATAATATTATTCTTAATATTATTCCTCCGCTTAAACCGACTAAAAATTCGACTTTAAACTTAATAGCTCCGATCGACATATCATTCCAATTAGCCTCTTAAAATCATACCGAGAAATCCAATTTCGACTAAATCAAATAAATAATTCTTTATATGATTTAATTAAATAATTAATTAAATTCGGGGTGTTACAACTCTCCTCCACTTAGAATATTTTCTTCCTCTAAAATCCACCCGACACAACCATCCTTAACACAACATTCGCATCTAGTCCTTCGATTCAACAACGACCCAACCATGGTTTAAATCAAATACTTATACCTCAATTTTTCAATTACTCTTGCAACGTAATCATTAATATACTAAGTAGTAATATCTACCACTCGCTTACATCTAATTATACACTCTCACCTCATCATCAATCAACAACTTACAAGGACATCCTATTACAATCAACACTATTCACAAGAAAACACAATACATCTGTCACATCATGCTTCAGCTACGCAACTATGATCATCCCTCTTAATTCTCCTCCCTTATTAGAGTTTCTATCAACTTATACGATTCACAAGCTTCAACTAAGTTTCATTCCTTCTTTAGCATCCATCACCTTTGTGGACCTCCGTTTTTCGGGCCATACCTCTGAGCGGGAGAGATACGTGAACTGACTCTTTTTTATCGCTTATGCTTTCGCATTTTTGAAAATTCACAGAGTCGCCACCGACCTTTTATTTTATCCAATTAAGGAAAGGTTTATAAAAGAAACAGAAAAAAGACCTTTAAGAAATTCTGGGTAAGGGGGTAGGTTATACAAAGGGAAGGTGTTAGCACCCTTTGTATCCATGGTTATCCATGGGCTCTTAAGTTTGCTTAGCTCACTTGTTTTTCGATCACTTTTCAATTGCTTTAGAATGCTCATATGTGGTTTCAAATACCTTTGTAAATTGAATTTGTAATGATCCTTGTGCGGATGTATACAAAATGTTTGTTTATCTTTCGAAAGATGTTTTGAAAAGAACGTTAACTTCGTAATGATCCGTGTTTGGATGTATACAAAATATTGTCTTTTTTGGAAAGTTTTGTTTTGAAAAACAACAGTGTATGAGAATTTTGTTTGTTTTGATTTGAGCAAGCAAACTAGGAGGTCTACCCTGAGTTGTAAGGTCTTTATCCTATTTCCTTTAAAAATTTATCCTTTCACCGGATACAAACAAAAGGTTTGATTTTGTACTCGAAACAGTAGAATTTTGACTTTGATTTTGAAAAGAATGAGAAGGGATTACCTTAAAAGGTGCAAGTGTGATTGTGATTGGATTCAGATATTTTATCTTTGAAGTTAGTGATCTAACGGTTCAATTTTATCTTTGACATACACGCAGTTTATATTTGCTGGAAATTAAAATGCGGAAATGTAAAGTGCGGAAAGTAAATCTACGCTATTACATCGATTGTGCAGGAAATGTAAACTAAGCCTATTTACATGATTTTGACATCCTATACATTTATCTAGGAATTTAAATTGCAAGAAAAATAAAAGGCATATTTTTGGATTTTTTATGATTGATTTTAATTATAATTAATGCATGATTAATTAAATTAAAATGAAGAAAAAAGATGAAAATAGATTTAAACCTAGAAATTAAGTTTAAAATATGTACAAAATATTTGTCAATTAATTTTAAAACAAAACTATTTTTTTTGGAATTTTTGAAATTGATTTGAAATTGATTTGAAATTGATTAAGCTAATTAATACATAATTATACAAATAATTATACAAATAATTAAAACTTAAAGAGAAAATTATTCAAAATATGTACAAAATTAGTCTATAATATATAAACAATATTTTATATAAAGAACAATTTTTTTTATGATTTTTTGATTGGTTAGAATAATTAAAAAGCAAATATATAAATATATACTAATTAATTATGCAAAATATTGAAATTATGAAGAAAAATAAAATATTTTTATTTCAGAAAATAAAATATTATTTTAGAAACTTAAAAATATTTTTTGTGTATTTTTTGGATTTTTGAAACTATTTTTAATTAATTTTGCAAAGAAATTAAAATAAAAATAGAAATATATAATTAACGATCCAGTGTGGTATTTAAATAAAGTCCATGGTATAGGGCTTCATTCTGATGCGTTGGATGAATTAATAAATGATATCTGATGGCTCAGATTGTGAGGGTCCACCACTTGTGACACGCCTGCAAACACTGAAACCAAAGGTTAATTTTAAAAAAACGCGCGCGTGCTGTCCAATGAGGTGAGGACACCTCATCGTCTTCAACCTCTCGCCAGGACCTTTAATAGCGCTTTTATGAAAAAAGCGTTGTAATTGATGAGCTTCAGACCTGCAAAATAGCGAATAGGGGTAAACCTGAAAAGAAATTTGGCGCGATATGTCCATTCGATTCGTCTTGTTCCACTGAATTCAACCATGCTCTTAATTTGTTCTGATTTTGGCTCTAACTAAAAACCCTAAATTTGAGCTGGAAAACCCTAAAATGGTAGATTCGTATACAAGCATCCAAAGCTCAATTAAACTTCCAGAAACGATCTACACACCACACTAAGTTCAAATATATATCTACATCTTGCTAGATATGCGTGTGTTATGAGATATAAGTTGGTTTTAGTTTGAACAAACCGTGAGGTATAATGGATGATTCTGAGTGCTTCAAGGCTTGAAACTGATTGGGATATGTTCAATGATGATTGAGGATTGTATTTAAGTGTTTAGTTTGAACTGAAACGAGCTAGAAATTAAAATTCGAATTTTAAATTTCTTTGAAAAATTCAAGTTGTTACAAATATGTTACAAGCATTCTACTGGCTATGAACTCGTGTCTCTTTTTTTTTTTTTTTTAGAAATTAAAATTCGAATTTTAAATTTCTTTGAAAAATTCAAGTTGTTACAAATATGTTACAAGCATTCTACTGGCTATGAACTCGTGTCTCTTTTGATTGCTGAAGTATGATAGCTCTTTTATAGGCCAAGAGCTGCTTGGAAGTGAAGCTAAGAAGCATTCATTAGCTTTGTGGAATCTTGACTTTTTCAACATGAGTAGCTTTGCATTTAAGCCACCATGGCTTGATTTTCCACCCTCCTTCTGTTTGTACTTGGCTTGGGGCAGAGTTGAATGATTCTCTTGATGAGTCATGCTTGGTTTGTAAGCTATTCTTTATCCATCCATTTTTCTTTTTTAATTTAACCTTATATGTGATAAAATTAAACCAAAAATGAATAAAAAATGGAGTGGGCCTTGTCTTGGTCGTGGGAGGCCCATAATAACATGGCAAACATGTTTGAACCATGAAAACTTGGCCCCATTTAGAAAAAATGCATTTTTGAGCAATGTTGGTTTTATGCATTTTCCAAAATTTAGCCAACTTCAACAAGGTGTAAATCCATCAATTTTTGTCATATGAAGGAGTTCTTGCACTTTTTGGAAACCTCAAAGAGTCCTCTAACCAATTTCTTTGGTCTCATGTCAAAATGATTTTTGATGCTCCTTGTGTGTCCTTTTGAAAAAAAGTGCCTTTTTGTTGACTTTGAAAATGACCTGTAATGTCTTTGGTCATATTTTTCAAATGGTGAATGCAATGACCATGGGATCAATTGCATTTGAAAGATAATTGAATTTCCTTCAAAATGAGCATTGGTTTGAATTTTTTGGATGAAGGATGAGAGAGTTATGATCAGTCAAAGTTGAGTTGACTTTTCAGGCAAAAACCCTAATTTTGAATCTTTGGGTTTTGTTGATTTTTGATCTTTCCTTGATGAATTATGATCATCCAATGATCAAATGATGAATCCTTTGACAAAATATGGACTTTGACAAAAAATTTCATTTTTGACTGTCTGTTGACTTTTTGATCAAACGGGTCGTCTGTTGACTGTTTGAGCTGCTGACGGTGCGTCTTAGTGAATTGAAGTTTGAAAATTTGTATGATGGTACTTTGAGATATATGGATGTGCATGAAATCCATTTGAGGTCTCAAAAACTTGTTTCTCCTGTAAAAACAAGAAAACCCTAGTCAGGGACTGTTTGTGTAGGAGACAGTTAAGCGTACCTGATTTTTGTGCAGTGTTGAGTCTCTGCTAATCGCGTGATATTCAGAAGACTTCTAGAACAAAAATCTTGGAATTTTGAATTGTAAAAGATTGATTTGATTGATGGTACAAAACACTGAGAATTGTACTGCCAGCAGTTTGACTGTCGACTGACTGTTACCAGTACAGTCTGAGTTTCCTGATTCTGCGCCTGCAAAAAGATTTAACTCTGTACCAATTGTGTCAGTACTATTTATCTGTAAATAAATAAATAGCATGTGTGAAGTAATAAACAGTATTTGGCGTTTGCGTAAGAATAAATTCAACTGCAAGCCAAATTACTGTATAAGAAAAATTCTAAAAACTAAGTATTTCATATGTCAGGATATTTGTTGAAATAAAAATCCATGATTATATGAGACTCTTAATTTTCAGATTGGAGTTTTCTTGAAAAAAGATGCGGGCAAATTTTGGGGTATAACAACCTTACGCACCATTAAGGTAGTAAGATAAGTCTATAACATCCGATACAATTTCGTCTACTATCAACAAGAGATTAAGGGTGATCAAGTCCTCAATTTGTCAATAGACATCCGACAATCATAATTAAGTATAACCATTATTACCAACTACAACAGTGTTCCTTTAGAAATCGCGCTTACGTCCCCAAAACATCATAATTTAACAACTTGCAAACCATCCGAACCTACTAACACCGATATCTTACAACATCATACTACTACACACCATGTGATAACATCAGAATAAAATTCCTTTATGCCATTATCAACACTTCTTATCCTTGAAATCATAATCTTCACATTTCCAACAACGTTCACAACTCTTGTAATTACTTACTAGTATTCCACCACAAGATCTTCAATAACCCGTCACTTAATCGTCGTTCCTTCGTCAACAGCTTACACAAGACTACTTACATAAAAACTTCATAGTTCATTATCAAGGTTGAACACAACAACGTTCTAAGTTCTACCTTATAATAATTATCCTCAATAGTTACCTTCAGAAACGTCACGAATTTGCACCATACTTGCAGATCAACCACTGCTACACTGCTCCTCACCCTTCGAAGAGTAAACATCAACAATTCCTGATCATTATCCTTCTACAAACTCTCCAAGCTTGTTAAACAACCAAAACCTTGAATCCATGTCAATAAGCTCCAACTATACTCGCACTTTCTCCTTAAACAGTACATTGCACCAACGGCTTACAACCGAAGCATAACCGAGAAACACAACTTCTCCCCCACTTAGTTTCAAACCAACTCCTGCAATAAGAAATCAGAAAATAACAGGTACCGACAGTGTTGTACACACTTGTCGTGTACTAAGGGATATACAACAATTAGACAACTCTGGTCGGACGGACCGACCTGCTCGATACCACTAATGTAACACCCAAATTCTACCCAGAAAATATAATGAAAAATCAGAGTATTTTAAAATTTCATACTGCACATGGGATGTCACATTTCAACATTTATAACACAATCAGATCAGATACATAACACTCTTAATTTCGGAGGGTCGCATAACAACTTACAACAACTTAAAAAAAAGCCTTTTATTACTAAGCAGCGGAATTCAGAGTTATACAACTTAAAACACTGATCATCTTCATCTACTTAAAACAACTTGAAACATCATGGTACTTTAATATTATTCAATTTAAAATTATAACAGTAATACAACAACTAAAACGACATAGAGAAAACATTCCCCCCCGAGTGCTACGTATCAGAGCAAGACCCTCTTGACTTGTCAAAAGACAACTTAACGACTTCATAAAAATAATTCGACATCCACGGCTATACTCGAGTACCTGTCCATTTCCCATGGTAGGGGAAACATCAGCACCAAGGGTGAGATATCGAAAATTATAAACAGAAGGATGATAATAAATATGTATTAGATGAGAATCATACAATTTACTACTATTACAACAACGATAAGTAATCATCAAACAACAACATAGTCTTCAACAAATAAAACATAAATCAACAGTTAGACAACTCAATAACAACAACTTATACAACAACAACAACTTAATATCAACTCAATAGTTACATCAACTTAGTAACGGCAACAAAACAACAATTGATAATCACAACAACATAGCAATTTACAACAACTTTAATAACAACTACTTAATAACAACAACAAAAACTTATACAACAACAACTACTTAATAACAACAACTTAATAGCAACAACAAAATAACATACGACTCATTATGCGACTCAACTATGCATATGCATGTGGATCCATTGGAGTAGATCTCCCAACTTAAAACATGCCAGGTTATCGAGGCATTTCAACAAGGCATAAGCCTTCAACTTTCAACGTGGTGCCAACCCGGGCCAACTAATTATGCAAATGTAATTAGTGCAACAATCATAGCAACCTAATCGACGTCACAACACAGCAAATTATCAACACTATACCAATACAAGGGTACTCAACGTCGCTTCAACACTGGCCATAGGCCTACAACTTAATCAATAACGACACAACAACTACATAACAGTAACATATCAACGCAATTCAACAATAATTCATAGTAACGACATATTCACTAGGATTCACGCCATAAGGCTACCCATAGAAACAATCAACACAAACAACACAACATTGGCCATAGGACCTCTAATCAACAATGTCCATAAACCAAACGAATCAATTTCACCTGCAAGTCAACTTATTCGACATAATTATAACGAAACACATCAATCAAAAATACATATTCGTATACACGGCTTACTCCGACAATTTTTCAACTAATTCGGATAACTAATTTTTACCGCTTATTTTGCATACTCGGCTAATTCGGTACTACTTTTATTACTGCTATGACTACTAATTAAATCTCACTGCTACTGCCAAATTACTATTACCGATACACTTATTTTCCTGTTATCAAAAAACATTTTTTTGTCATAACCAATCTTACTCAACTACAAGCCAGGTCCTGCAACATTATCAATTCATACTATAACCTGTTAGCTACTGTTTCATGCTACGATCTCCTAATCATTCAATTTACAACACTGCTATGAATTAATTAATTTATTGACATACTCTCGTTATGCTACTATAGTTATTAATATATACTGCTACCAAAGTATATCACTGCCTCTTGGTATTGTCTCTTCTGCTAATTAACTAATAGGGCCAATTTCACAATTTCTGCTAAAGAAACCTGCTACGTTATTATTTCGTATAATATTGTTTCTACACTTTTCTACTAACATTACATTTCCAATTCACTAAGTTACTAAAATAATTGCCAAAACATATTACTTAAGTTATGAAAACAAATACACACGTGCAGGGCCTACCAAAATGCAATAGAGACGAACGACTCTACTCCCTCCTTGCACCAGAGACGAACGTCTCCCTCCTTGCACCCAGGGGCGGGCATCTCCTCCCCTTAGGCTATGGGGCGGTCGTTTCCCCTTTCCATGTGGGGTCCACCCTGTCCCTTTAGAACCTAGGGCGCCCGTCTCCATGTGTTATGGCCCCACCACCACCAATCTCTTCTTCATCTTCAACTGCACGTATGCTTTCCTGTACTTATTCTTCTGATCAGCCAACAATTTTAATCCAGTATACGATTAAATCAACTCACCACAATAATTTAATATTCAACAATAACTATACGATCAATCGATCAACAACATCAATCTATTTCCAACACATCTCATCAACCACAATTCTCAACCGAGAATAACAATTCAACAGACAACTATAAATCATGAAATCAACACACCCGAAAATAACAACAAATCCATGGCTCATAATCATACAACCCCAATCCCACATACTGACTATCATATTCCCAGTTATAAGATTCGAACCCCACCCTTACCTTGTATATGGAGATCGCCTCTAATATCCGATCGAGTGCAAGCCTTTGCCTTTTCCCAGCAATCCTCGATCGATTCCTCTTCTGCCAAAACCTCATTCCTCTTTGCCGGCAACTTTGTTTCATGATCTGTTTCCAACAAGTTCCAAACTCTTATTTCTTTGTGCTCAGCCAAACCTAATATTTTCTTATATTCCAATTAATAATATAATTCCATATTGTCTTATTGGACCATTTATACACACCTCCACATTGCTATTCACCACACAACAATTCAATCCAATTCACTTAAATAAAAATAGTCCAATGAATAATATTATTCTTAATATTATTCCTCCGCTTAAACTGACTAAAAATCCGACTTTTAAACTTAATAGCTCCGATCGATATATGATTCCAATTAGCCTCTTAAAACCATACCGACAAATCCAATTTCGACTAAATCAAATAAATAATTCCTTATATGATTTAATTAAATAATTAATTAAATTTGGGGTGTTACAGGTATGCTCCCAAATGTAGGAGAGGTTGCTCCGAATTGGGTAAACAATTACGATGATCTAGGACTTAACCTGTTGCACAAGTAAAAGTTAGAAAAATTGTAATCATAATACGATACAAAATATGATTGGATATATCTTCCTTCATTTGTGTATGATTGGATATATCTTTCTTCATTTGTGTAGAGAATCTATTAAGATTCTCAAATACTCCTACACAAAATATCAATGGATAGAACTAGGTACCCAACTTCAGTTGAGTCCTTAAGGGTTAGTTGAAGAACACTTAGGTATCAAAGACATGGTACCATTAGGAACTTTAACATTTCTAATGTGGCAAAGAGGCCTAATATGAATTTTGTCACCACAATAATGACATGTAGCTTTAGATGAAATACTTTTTTTTTTATTTCTTCTAGCAAAGATAGGGTTTTTCTTTAAATTGATCCCTCTTTCAGTTAAAGAAGTAGAACTATTAGTAGATAGAGAAATAGGTTGTGTTAATTGTCCTTTGAGATTTTCATTTTCGTGTTTTATAATTATACAAGTAACACAATCCATCTTTACTACCTTTTTAGATAAAGCATCAGAAGCATTAAAATACTCATCAACAAAGAGATGCATGTTGTTCTTTTAATGAATCTAAAGAAATATTAAGATCATTAATATCCATTTCAAGTTTTGAAATAAGTTTTTTTTAGAGAGATATTTTATTAAAAGCACTTAAATCAACTACATGCATTTCACTAAACTCTTGCGACAATTGTTTATAAGAAGGTTTAACTTCAGGGTTAAAATTATATACATCCGAGTCTTCATTTTTTTTGTGTGCCATCAAGCATAGGTTGGCACATTCATAATTATAGCTTGAACTGAAGATGAATATGAGCTTTAATCTTCTTATTCCCAAAGGATATAAGCTCTACGACCTTTAACATGTTTGCCCTTCGTCTTGTAGAATTCCTTATCCTTTTTCTTATGATGTTTTTTAATACTTGGACACGTGGTTCGGTAATTGAAAAACTTTCCACATTCAAAGCATGTGACATCTTCTTCCTTTTTCTTATGTTCCTTCTTGTGCGGATGAGATTTCTTGAAATTAATCAGATGTTTGTCGGAATGTTTGAGCTTATGTTTTCTTATATATTGATTATAGAGTTTGACGAATAACCCTTTATCTTCTTCTTTAGAAGAGTACTCTTCGTCAGAACTATAACTTCCGTCCTTGTTTTTCTTGTCCTTCACGATGAAGCTTTCAAGGATAGATACCTATTTGTTTCTTTGACCTTATCTTTCTTTCTTGACTTTACTTTGGTTTCAGCGAGCCATTTCAGTTCATTCTCATGTTCGGTAAGCTTTCCAAATAGTTTTGTAATATCTAAATTACTAAGATCATTTATTTCTTTCATGAACATAACTTTTGGTTGCCATTTCCTGCACACAGATCTCAGAATTTTGTTAGCGCAATATTTGTTAGAAAAGGACTTTCCCAAGTTTTCTAACTTGTTGATTAAATGGAGAAAATAAGCCAGCATGGGTTCCACAGATTCTCTGGGTTCCATAGAAAAAAATTCATACTCTTCTGTCAACATATTGATTTTATAACCCTTAACGCAAAGATAAGTATATTTCTCACCTTCAAATCATATGATGCCTTTTTGGTTTCATCACAGGTCCAATCTTTTGGGAGTTTAACAGAATTATCGACTTCGCTTTTGGGAATAAAAGGTTTGTCAGTAATTTCTACCCATAGGTACTTGTCAGCTCACATTAAGTGTACGTACATGTTTTCCTTCCAATAAGCATAATTTCCGCATTCGAAAAATGGTGCTCTATTATATGGTCCCTTCAGATCGTCGTCACTCATACTCTCAAACTTTTGAGTCGCTTATACCTGATCAAAAGACCAACTCTGAAGACAATTGTTGGGTGAGAATATGGATAAGAAATAGTCGAGAGATGAGGTGAATAAAACTCTTAATCAAAAATTTATTTTAAAAATGGTTTGAAAAACTTTTATAAGAGTTACAAATCAAAATTTATTTGGAATAGTGGAAACAACTTTTAGTGAATGGAGCGATTATGCTTGTGGGTCGGAATTGATGCGTAATGACTTATGTAATTCACAATACAAGCAAGATTTATACACAAATTCAACCAAAATGTACAAATTAGTAATTGAGTTGAACAATTGTCAAATTATACGAGAAGTTTGATTTAACAACAACAACACTAAATGGATTCTACAACCATTGTTTTAAGTTTAATCTATAACAAGACAAAATTAAAGTACCAATTCTAACAAAACCTACACCATTTGATCGGTAAATTAGCAAGTGTACTAATCTGCCAATGTAGTAATAATAGGAAATCCCAAAGTATCGATCTCAAGGACTGCGTACCAATACAGAGTTATGTTTTAATTCAATTAAACAAAAGGCCTTAGGGGTTTTTGATTTAGAAATTATGAATTCAATTGCAAATAAAAGTAAAATATGTATTTAGCCAAATATGAGTAACATGCCAGGGTAGGTGTGTGCATTAACATGTAACAATTCTGAACCCTTGTTTCATAATAAAATCCAACTTATCAATTACCGATTCTTAAGGGTGTTTGCTCCTAAGTCCTTAGTGGGCAAACCTTTGAACATTCATCCTAAAGCCTAATTCCTTAGCGAATTATGATGAAATCAAGCCTTTGAATTATCAAGAATATTCCGGTTACTATAGGGTATCCCTAGTCATAGGTGATATCTACTATAGTATAATAAAAACCCTAACAATGGAGGTCAATCCTAATTGTTAGTCATATATCAATCCTGTTGGTCCGACGAGGAAAGCGTTAAAAACCTTATACCATTAAATTGAACGTGAAAGATAAATATATTATTGAAATTCGGAATTCAAAATCATCACAAATGTTAATCAGGGACACCCCCTAGCATTGGGGGATTTAGCTACTCATAGTATTCAAAGAAAACAACATAATGAATAAAGACATTACAAGAAATTGGAGGAGATTGAATCTTCAATTGCTTCCGTTCATGAAGATCTTCTTCTCTCCCAAACCCTTGCTTTCTCCAATCTTCTATTGTATTCTTTTCTCTCGTCTGTCAAAAAGTCCCCTTTTCCTTACATAGACTTCGTTTAAGTAGCTTCAGTATCAGTCTCAGTGTCAGCATAAAGTCCAAGGTACCCTTAATACAAGACAGAGTAAAATAGATCAAAAAGTGAAGTTTCTGTCCGCACCCAAAAGCACGGGCCGTGTTTTTTCACACGGGTGCCCATGTTTATTTTCTGATTCACGTGGTTTGGAATTTTGCATCAGGCCCAAAAGCACGGGCAGTGTTTTTTCACACGGGTGCCCGTGCTTTTCCACTGTCTTGATGTCTTTTTGTGCTTTCCCTTGGCTTTTCCACACGGGCAGTGTTTTTTCACACGGGTGCCCGTGTTTTTCCTCCTGATTCCTCATAAACTTCCATCTCTCCGCCTTCCAAAGTCCCCTAATTGCGTCCATTGTTTCCTCTGATCAAACACATCAACCTGAAACACTAACACTACCAAACAAAGGCATAAAGATACTCTTTTGACATAAACTTTAAACAAAATGCTATGTAATACTATAAATTAATAAACATGATAAACTTAACATAAAAGCAATAAAACAACCAAATGTGTTACCGAAATGATGAATTTGTGCCGGATAAACGACGGAAACTAAATAGAAATGGTGACCGATCACCATTTACAATAAATCGCTACCAAAAGAAATCCTAATGGCATGGAATTTTTAGAAAGAAATAAAGAACAACCTAATCATGCAACTAATTATGAAAATTAAAAAGGGAAGAGGGAGATGGATATAGTAGGGCACACCGAGATTTATACTAGTTCGTCGCGTTCGTCCTTGCTTAGCACCAACTCTTGTCTCCAATAGTTTCCCGTTGAAAATTTGTTGGTCTTTAAATAATATGGAAAAATACCCTTTTTGGTCCCTTATGTTAACCTCGGGGTTCATTTCGGTCCCTTAACTTCAAAAAGTATCACATTGGTCCCTTAACTCTTCAAAAGGTGTCACTTTAGTCCTTTTTGTCACATTAGCGACGGAAAAACTCAAAAATTGGTCGCTATTTTCATCGCTAATATGGCAAAAAGGACTAAAATGACACACTTTGAAGAGTTAAGGGACCAATATGACACTTTTGAAGTTAAGCGACCAAAATGAACCCCGAGGTTAACATTAGGGACCAAAAAAGGTATTTTGCCAAATAATATTTATGACAAAATTACAAGAGTTCGTACTATCACAGTATTCGAAATTAATGCTGAAAAATAAAATTATTCTTTTTAGATCTTTGACTTGTAACAGTCCACAAACTGAACTCTTTGCAAAATCTTCACGTGAAATTGCTTTATGAATCTTTTAGCCCCAACAACCAAGTCTTAAGTCTCCATTTTGCAATAATCTTTACTCGATCCCAGCGGTATCCTGTGCATTGGCTTGTCTGAAGATTGAGAAAAACTCATACCTTATTCGTAGGCTTTCACATAACACTGCCAATGTCAACATGGAGAAAAGAACATCCTTATTTTCCACTGAAATTGTCAGAACCATTCACAACACCATACACCTTCCGAACCTTTGAAATCTTAACCAAATCTTCAAAGAAACGGTAAATTAAAAAACAAATCTTCTTAACAATCACTAATCTCTAAAAATGAGATTCAGATCTATACAACAATGAAGAAATAATTAGGTAAGAGATGAAAGAAATTGATTGAAAGAACTCA
The DNA here is from genome assembly GCF_029867415.1 of Vicia villosa. NCBI lineage: Eukaryota > Viridiplantae > Streptophyta > Magnoliopsida > Fabales > Fabaceae > Vicia > Vicia villosa. The sequence goes on from NW_026705222.1 coordinate 733,971, forward strand.
CAAAAGATTTAAAAATATGAAAAATGAAAGAACAAGTGGTTTATGAGTTTTTAAATCAAATATTGGAAGTATGTGTTTTCTTACATTGTGAAAGATTTGAGAGAACATGATTTTATAGGTGTTGGAGATATAGCACAAAATGAGAGAAAAAATTATGCTTGATTCGAGTCATAAGCAAAACAATGATTTGAGTCAAGTGATAAAGTGATTTGAATCAAGATCTAAAACATATGAGGAACCCATTTTACGATTCAAGTCATGATTTGATCCATGATTTAAGTCATGACTAAAGTCATGATCCGAGTCATTAAAAGTATGATTCGAGTCAAACAAGTCAGAAGGAAAAAGATAGGGATCTAAAACTCGATCCAGAAATGAGCAATTGAAGAGAAGACTCAATGACATAAACTAAAATCAAAACAAAGCTTAAAGGACAAGTAACAAAACCATATAGCAGAGAGATGTATAGTCTCCACCTTTATAAACCATCTAGCAGAGACACGCAACTTCAATGGACCCCAATAAATGGAAAAAGGCTCCACTCTTTCTTATTCGACTATTATTTTATTTGCCTATCCTTACTTGGTTGAAGAATACTCATCTAACTCTAAAATCGCCCATAGATCGATTTTAAGTGTAAACAAAATTAAAAGAATGTTATAGTGAGATGACTTACTTCATTTCTTAACGTTTTGAATGAATGTATAAAGTCAATTTCACTTGATAGTCTTAATTAGGGCTGCTAAAATCATGAACTAAACCGATTCGTCGAACTGAAATGAAGTTAAAATAATTGAACTACTATGTTTGGTTAGTGAACCAAACCATATTGTACAAACAGTTCTAGAACCAAACCGAAAATGAAATCGAAATAGAAAATAAAAAATATTAAAAACAAGTTTTAATCTTTTAATTTTTTTAAAAAGTTTAACGGTTCAACTCTTTAATAAATAGTTCGGTTTGAAAAAAAATCAACTTCTAATGGTTCGATACAGTTCGAAATTTTTAAACAGTATATTAAATCAATAATTTTGATTTAATTCGATTCAGAATAAATTTAAACGATTCGATTCAGTTTGAGTAAATTTTTCTATATTTTAATTCACTTCGATTTTGTTACTAAATCATATAAAGAATACCTGGTTCTAATCATTAGCTCATTGGTGTTTGACGCTTCTCCAAACTCTACAACAATGGACCAATACACTTTTGAGTTTGTGGAGGTGGATGCACTCTAAATCTATCAACCATATACAATTAATGTGTATCATGAAATGCATAAAGATTCCATCTTACCATATTTTGCCACACTAAATATAGGAGAAAAAGGTGTTACATAATTGTACTTAATGATTGTAGGCTACATTATAGCTCATGCAAGGATTCATAATTTGACATCTAAATCTTTGTTAGTAAACCCTACAAAACAACAAGAACGGTGTTCCATAAATGAAACAATAATATCTTTACTAGAGTCATATTGTTCGTGGAACTAACCATTTTAATACAGTTGATATATTGCCATCCATGTTATTTAGTGATAGTGAAATGTTGGTTATCTTCATTGAGTGTTTTCTCTTAAATAATTATTAATTGAAAACCAAGAAAGGAAGATTATATTATAAGGAATCTCCTTTTGTTTGATACAAGTCATTTTCGTGACTTTTATTCTCTTCAATTCACTTCATGCCCAATTGTTAGCTTAATTACTCATTAAATTAGGTAGGTTTTGGATGAAAAGTATTCATAAATATATTTATTTAAGGTTTGCAAATTTTATATAGTTTCTTTTTGTGGAAGAATTTATATTGTTATTTTAAAAAAGTAAAATTTAAATAGCAGATTTTTTAATCACTTCATTTCATAAAGCTCAAATAAATTTTGAAGTTTTACTATATGCATAAATGCAGACTGTTTGAAAAGTTACATGATAATGTAATTGTATTTTATTTTATTTTTTTTACTTAAAATCCATTTATATTTTAAAATAGTGATTTGCTAAACTCTACTGACACCAATTTTAATAGATTTGTTTTTTTAATTGAATTGATTTTATCTATAATATTGATTCTATTTAAAATAACTTTTTTTAAAATTTTTAATTCAAACATTTTTTAAATTTATTTTTATTTTATATTTATTTTATTTTTAGTCATAATCAATTTTGCAGTAATAAAAAATTGATTTTTAGTGTATTAATTTTGTAAAATTAATGTGAATAAAAATAAACGTAAAAATAAAGTGATTTATGTTTTGTTATACTCATGCAAAGGTGGGTTAAATAATAAATTTCATTAATTCACATGTGTTTGATTTCTAGTTTGAAAGAGACAAAAACAATTTTAGCATAGGAAAATTGATTTTGGAGTGTTTGACTTGTCTAAACTAGAATTAATTATATCTTAAAGTTAATTTATTTTTAGCTATATATATAATTTTTGGATTTAAATAAAAAAATTTATTAAAATTTCGTTAAAGTCACTTTTACATATATATATATATATATATATATATATATATATATATATATATATATATATATATATATATATATATATATATATATCACTTTATCTTCAACTTATTGTTAATTTCAATCAATTTTAATAATTAATTTAATCAAAATAATTTTATCAATGCAAAGTCAAACACAATGTACTGCAATAAAAAAGTTTATTTTGAATGAATTAATTCTGATTAAAAATGAGTTGAATGTAAAGTGATTTATGTTTGGATAATTATATGTAAAACTGAGTTGAACATAAAATTTCAATGTAAAAATTACGTTTAAAGTCAAAAGCCATAAATTATTGCTTTGAATAGAATTAATTATGGAAGCATAATCAATTCTACTTTAGAAGAACCAATCATTCAAAATCATTCCAAAATCAATTATATATTTCTAGAATTGCTTTTGGATTTGGTTTGACGTTTAGAGCATCCATAATGTGTAGACTTATTTTTATATGTGTTGGTGAGTCTAGTGAGTGAAACACCGAAATTGTCAATGTGTTAAATGTTCAGGATTCAAGAGACCTTGATACCATATATCTAACAAAAATCTTAAGGCATTAGGGGTATGAGTCTTTTCTCTTATGTACCCTACATATCTTATATATGTGAGACTTTAGTAACTTACACTTAAATCCCAACAACTTTCCCCACAAATGTGAGTCACCCGCATCTTTAGTCTCGATTCATACTATAGGATCCATTTTCGTTCCCCAACTAAGTTTAACCATGGTTCTGATACCACTTGTTGGCAGTCTGGGAAACGAAGCACTTGAAAAATTAATGTGTTAAATGTTCAAAATCCAAGAGACATTGACACCACATAGCCAACCAAAATTTTACATTTCTCTTTTATATCCAACATTTCCTCAGTTTCTAGTCGATATAGGACTTTAACCACTCACACTTGAATTCCAACATGTTTACTTGCTCTCGAGTAGAATATAATGTATATTTGGTTCAGCGATGAAAAAATTGATTTTAAGTGAATTGGTTTTGAAAATTTGATTTTGGCTAAAATTAATTTCAAGATAAAATTATTTACATTTGGATAAATTTTGCAAAAGTGAGTTGAACATGAAGTTTCAGTGTAAAAAATTCATTTAGAAATAAAAGTCACAAATCCTAGTTTAGATAAAATAAATTCTATTAAAGAACAACCAAACAGGTCAAAATAATTCTGCACAACCACAATCAATTATAAATGCTCCAAACGTGAAACTAAACATATATTGATTATACTTTCTAGAATTGATTATACTTGAAAATATAATTTATAGTTTTGAGTTTAAACGTAATTTTTATATTGAAATATATTTTTCAACTCACGTTTACAAGAATTTAACTAAACATAAATTACTTTTCCTTCATTCACTTTTAGACATAATCAATTTTACAGAATTAATTCACTCAAAATTAACTTTTTTTTAGTGCAAAACCAAACACACACTTATTGTTTGATTTCCACTTAGGAAGATGCAAAGATAATTGTATAAGTATAAAATTGATTATGACATGTTTGATTCATCAAAAGAAAAATTGATTATAATTAATTTCCATAATTGATTATATTTAAAGTTAAATGTTCTGGACTATATCAATTGTCAGAATTGGCCCAGTACATCCATAAGTATAAAAATGGCCCAATAAGTAGTGGCCCAATCGCTCGAGTAAACGGAGGCCACATTTTCCCTTTTGTCCATCCACCGAACACACCTGAAGGATGGTCTTCTCATAACAATGGATCATCCGGACACGCTAACTCTCCCGTCCCCAGCCCGGATACACTAAGACTTGTTCAACCATCACCTATATTTTAGGCCCGGGAAAGACGCTCAGTCTAAAATATAGCATGACCTAATCACACGCAAAAAAGAACATTATAAATAGTCCTCTCCCGCTAGAGGGCAGGGTAATTCAAACTTTACCCAAAATCTCATACTTTCTGTTGTACCTTTGTTCTCTTTCTTACTTTGGCATCGGAGTATCTTGGAGGTACAACCCCTTTTTTTTCTCAACCATCACCGAAGATCACGCCGTTGCTGATGGTCATCTATTCCGACTCTACCGGGACATTAAGATTTACAATTTTTAAATATAAATATAATTATTATACTCAAATATATTATTCAATTCACTTTTGCATAAATATATTCAAATATAAATAACTTTATCTTCGACTTACTTTTAACTAAAATTAATTTTACAAAATAATTAATTTAAAATCAATTTCCCTCTTGCAAAACCAAACACAGTTTAAAGGAACAATTCTAACATCACTTTCAAATGTATTAATTATTTCTGACTATTGTACTAATAATTATCCATATATTTTCTATAATTTATAATAATTTTAAAATTTTTAAAATAATTTTAGTTTGTAAAAAAACATTTTAAAGTATTATTAGTTATTAATAAATTTGTTATATTAATTTTAATTTTTTATTTTATTATATATATATATATATATATATATATATATATATATATATATATATATATATTAAAAGTATTATTATTTGTTACTTTAATTAATATTAAACAAAAAATCCTTACTTTAATTATTACTATTAGTTACTTAATAATAATATATTTAATCCATAAAAAATGTAAAATAGTTTGTAAGGCAAGGCTTTGAAAACCCATACAAATTGTAAAATTCTAGTATACCACAAGAAATGACATGTCACCCACGAATAGACCGGATATATTTTGTAATTTAGCAATTTGCCATGACAACATAAGAAAGGAAAAAGATACTTGGATATGAGTTGATCCACATGATAAGTTGTGGCAATGAAATAAAAAAAAATATTTTTTGAGTTATATATTTCAATAAAATTAAAACTTAAAAAAGTATAAGCATACATATATCAAAGAAATATTTACTTTTAGGTTATTTTTCCTTCTAATTATGTCCTTCACATATATCTTTTCTATTCTACGATTTTATTATTTTATAATATTATTTAAACTATATATACTATATCAGCATTTCAAAAAGTTTGTGAATCTAATCACTTGACAAATTATTTATCTAAGTTTGTAATTAAAAAAAAAACAGATTTTATTATAATAAAAATAATTTTATGACAATAGAAATGTCATTAAGTATTATATAAAATATACAAGTGTCGCTTAAAACTTCAAGTGATAAAATATAGAAGTGTTGCTTAAAACTTTAGTAGTAATTGAGAGAAAGAAATATGTTTTGAGATTGACAAAAATTTAAACGTCTAAAAAGTAATAGAAAACTACTACCCTCCCCTACAGTAGATCCGTTTGATCAAATTGGGTAAACAAGTTTTTTATGTTCTCGTCTTTTATTTTCCTCTTGTTTGTTGCGAATTTGCTTACACTGCTTGTAGGTTATTTTATTGCTTGATGTCATTTATTTTAATTGTCACTGTTCTTTGTCTCACACATCTATACTATCAACAAAATTTATATTATTACTAAATTTCAACGATAACTTGGCGTGATTGAACCTTTCAATTTCATAACAAGTGGCACCCACCGTGGATAAAAGGGTTTTGTTTACAAGTGAACATCATGAGTACTAAAATTGATATCTAGAAGTTTTTCGGAGATAATGATTTTGGGTTGTGGAAAATAAAAGTATATTCAAGCTTAAAACAACAAAAGTCTATTGAAGCATTGAAAGATGAGACCTCAATGCTTGAACACCTAACACAATAAAAGAAACCCGAGATGATGGATAAGGCCCGAAGTGTCATTATCTTGTACCTCATTGATAAAGTTATAATGAAGGTCTCTAGGGAGAAGACTATGACTTCTACATAGGCAAATCTTGAATCATTGTATATAGTTAAGTCTTTGACTCACAAGTTGTGTCTGAAAGAAAGATTATACTTATTCAGAATGGTAGAGAGCAAATCCATAGTGGAATAGTTGATAGAATTCCATAAGATCATTGATGATTTGTAGAATATTAAGGTGAATATTGATGATAAGGACAAAACTCTACTCTTGTTAAGCTCATTAACTATTTCTTTTAAGCACTTCATGGATGCCTCTTTTTTGTAAGAGTTGTACTATTAGTTTATATGAAGTCTAAACAACTAAGAGATACAATGAGTTTTCAAAGGTGAACAATTTGAGACTGATGATAATGGTGAAGACTTATGTGTTTCAATAGGAGGAAGTGGACATAGAGGAATGCCCAAATCTAGGAGGTTTGACAATTCAAGATTAAAATGTTTTATTTGTCAAAATATTCAGACACTTCAAAAAGGATTGTCCCCAAAGGGAAGATAATGAAGATTCTGTTAAGATTGAAGTTGCCTTAAGTGAAGATAGTTATGAAAATGATGTCGAGTTTAGAGACTAAAAAGAGTTGGGTCATGGACCCGGGACACTCTTATCACACGTGCCAAAAGAAAAATAATTTGATACTTTGAAGCTGGAAAAAGGTGATGTAGTTTTCCTTGGTGACAATAAGACTTGCAAGGTTCATAGGGTTGACATAATCATACTTAAAATTATGATGATTGTGAATTACTTCTACACAATGAGAGGTATTTTACAAAGCTTGGGCGAAATTTGTTATCCATAAGCATGTTTGATGATATAAGCCATTGCACTATAGTTAAACATATGGTGTTGAAAATTTTGCATGATGGAATGATCATGTCTGAAAGGTCTAAAATATACTAGTTATGTATTTGAGAAGGTTCCAATGTTGTTGTCATTCATCATTAGATAGTGAATACATTCATTGCAATAATAAGATATGAGATTTGAGGTCAAAGCATGGTAGGTATCTGAAGGTTGTTTTATAGCATTTCATGAGTTTCACAGAAGAAAAATAAAATAAAAACACATTTGACCACTTATGGCATGATGCTAGGAGATGATTTGCCATGTAGTTTATAGGGTGAAGTTGATGTCAAAGTGACTTACATGATCGGCGGGTATCCATTCACATGAATAGACTTCCAAATACCTACGGAAGTATGGAGTAGGAAACTTGTTAACTATTATGTTTTAAAAGTTGACAAAACTTAGCATAGTGTACAACTCAAGTTAACTCAACTTAATGATAGAGTTGTGGATTGTGCTTTCAATGACTATCCAAAATGTAGGAAGGGCTGGGATATGTATTACTTTAAGTGAGTATTGTAAAGGGAAATAAAGTAAACATCTAGAGATAAAGATATTAGAATCTACGGCAGATAATACTTAGTTTGAGGTGTAGATTCCTGTTTTGAATACTAGTAGTAGTAAGAAAATGGTTACAATGACCTCTAATTATCATTTGACTCGTGATAAAGTAAGGATGGAGATTGCATAATCTTTGAGATATAATTATGCTAGCCTTGATTGTTTTCTTTGATTGTGGCTAAAGGGTTGCAAAACTAAAAAAATAAGGACTTTTAGGGAGGCCTTCGAAACCAAAGGGATTCAAATATGGTTGAAGAACCATACTTGTGAGTTTGTTAGACTACTTAAGTAGTAAAAAGTGATTAGAGTAAGTGGATGCAAATGGAAAGATCAGGGTTCAAATGTGACTTGAACTCGATCAAGGTTGTTGAATAGTGATTTCAACATGGTAGAGAATAGTAAAGTGGTCAATGGATAAATTAATACCACTATTATTTTAAAGTCAAGTTGGAGAATTATATAAGTGCCTTAAAACCTTAAGTGATGAAGAGTAAAAAACATGTTTTGAGATTGCCTAAAATCAGAATGCTAGAAAAGCAGTAATAAAGTCGACGGAGGACGTTAAAGATGCTAGGTGATAGTTTAACAACCGACTAGAAAATTGTTGGTGGGTCCAACCTACAGACAATGGCGACAAGTTGGTTTCAACGAGTAACAAATCTGGTTCGAACGGGTCACGATTATGAGACTTGGTTGTTTTAATTTGTGGATTCATTGGTTAATGAGTCATATTTTGGGCACAATTATAGAATTGTTGGATTTCACTAGTTATAAATATGTATTTGTATCATTCTTATAAGAACAACCTTCAGAATGAAGTTTGAAAGACAAACGAAATATGTGACAATCCTAGTAGGAAAATTTATAGAGACTATAGTGGAAACTCCTCGAAGTTCTTGAAAATTGGGAAAACTTTAGAAATATCTAAGGAGATTGTGAAACACTTCAAAACACATTGTGTTTGTGTGATTCATATATAAAGAGTTGAAGAGATTGAGAAACACTTGGGTAGAAAATAAGGTTTGATATAGGAAATTTAGATGATTATTTATTTAACTCTTTTGTAATCTCTTGTAATAATTCTTGAAAGTATAATGAACTAGAAAATTGCTATCTTCGTTATAGTAGACCAATGTGATCGAATTAGATATATATTTTTTTATTTTCTCTTATTTTATCTTCCTCTTACTTATTGTGGATTTACTTAAATTAATTTTTAGGTTATTTTATTAATTAAAATGATTTATCTTAGCTATCATTATTGTTTGTCTGAGACATAATTTTCCATCATCATTTAATTTAAGGCTTATTTGTTAATATATTTTAATTAGAATGTTATTCTTACATTCTAAATTTAAAATAATCTTAACGTAAAACATTTTTTTTATTGTTTAAATATTTTATATATTTAGTCAAATTTTATTGGGTTTCAAGTGTGAAAGTTGTGTCAAAGTTCCACACCGATTAAAAATGAAGGAAATATTGAATTTACAAGAGATGTGACCCATACCCCATCATTTTAAAATTTTAAATGAATATGTGGTGTGTTTCTCACAAAGATGTGTGCTAATAAAAAAAAACATCAAAGTTAAAATGCTCCATTGTCTTGACTCCCGAATTATCCCAATAAATAATATCATGAGCCTTTGATTCGAATAAAAGGACTGACAATATATGTGGATAAAAGAATTTTCAGTTAAAGGAGAGCATTGATATACTCACACTTCATCCCAAAATTAAAAATGCTCATCTTATTGATCTCTGATATTGTTCCCAACAAATTTAAATAATTGACATTTTATGAATTTTTTTGTAAAGTCACTTGAGTGTCAAATACCTTAATCATTTAGAATTTCTGAAAAGAAAATCATAATAAACACAATCTTTAATAACAAAATAATCACAATTCACTAAAAATCATGATCTATGTCACTCGATCCTCTTGTAAAAAAGTACTAGTTTATATAAACTAAATCAACACTTTCAAAAAACAATCTTAAATATGATTTAAAAATTATCTTAAATTTATTTTCTGAGTTATTCTTTTCTTAACGTTAGTTTGTGACATCACATAGAAAGTTTGAAAGAGACATTTCTTACAACTATGTTTGGTACCACCTTATTCACACTTCATGTTTCAAATTCTTTTTTACAAATTTAGTAACTCTAAATATAATTAATAAAAAAACACAGAGAGAAAAAGGTAGTATATTTATTTATTATATATTATAACAAAGAAAATAAAAGAATAAAATAATTATCATTGGAAAAATAAAAAGGAAAGAGAAATAAATCTATTCTTTTTTTAGTTCATCATAGTTGTTTGTTCCTAGAGTTGAATCTAATTTATTCTTTTTTTTTTTATATTATTTTTAGCACTCAACTTTACCTTTATCCATTGGTTTTCCGCCTCTCATGTTGCCTCGATCATCATATCTATTTGAGTTGTTGCTTTCATCTTTTTGTCCCATCGAAACCTTCAAATTTTGTGAATCACCTCCACCCAAATTCTGAAAATTTTGCTTCTCTTCGAAGCTCATTTTCCTTTCGATCCTTTACTCTTCTCGTTGAAAGGAGCTTGCAAAGCTATCTCCGCTTTTGCCTTATCGTTTCCTCTCTCGTCCATTATTTGTTCATGCGCCTCGCGTGAACTTTGAAGTTCATCCTTGCTCAACGTCACAAGATCCTTCGATTATTCGATAACCACTACAATATTGTTGAATCTTGAAGTTAAAGAATGCAATATCTTCGACACAACATTCTTCTTTAGAATGGTTTCTCCACATGTCTTAATTTGATTCACCAAACGTGTGATACACGTCACATAATCGTTGATCGTTTCCTTCTCTTCCATTTGCGTTAACTCGAATGGCCTTTTGTGAGTTTGTAACCTCACCACCTTAGCCTTAGCAGCCCTAACATAAGCTTTCTCCAAAATCTCCCAAGCTTGCTTTGCCGACTCACAATCACTGACCTTTTCGAAGTTATCGCTATCAACATAAGAATGAATCAAGAAGAGTGTCTTGTAGCCTTTCTTCTTCAGTTCCTTGAATGTAGCTTGATGTGCAACTGTAGCCTCAACCCCAAGTGGTGTAACTCAATTGTTGATGATCTCGAGAACTTCTTGATACCCAAACAAAACTTTCATTTGTTTGGACCACTTGTCATAATTCTTCGAATCAAGAATCAGTAGGTTGGTGGGAATTCGATAGTTGGAAACGATACTCATTGTTGCAGCGGAGTTGGATCACAACCAGACTCTGATACCAAATGTTGGAGCATACAACATCGATTAAGGTAAATTAATGGAGAATTAGGTTAATTTTGGAGAAGATGAAGTTTTGAGAATTGAGAGAGAATAAAAGTTAGAGAGTAATTGAGGGCGAGAATAGAAATTGACATTAACAACAATAGAGAGCATTAAACCCCTTATATATACAAGTTATAAATGATTGGAGAAGCTAAAACACAATTAAAAGCAAAACAGAGCAAACTGAATGTTACAGTGGTAACCGGTTACACCCCAACCGAAATCACTTATGCCGCCTCTGTCTAATAGGATAACCGGTTATCCCATATACGGTAAGCGGTTACACCAACTGAAATGTCAAAAACTGATTTTCATCAAGTATGTGATGTGTTTAAAGATATATTGTCCAAAAGGAATGTCCCCAAAATAAATAAAAAAAACTATCGTGTTAACATTCTAATTATCCCAACCAATTGAAATTTATGAAATTTTTGTAAAATCACTTGAGTATCAGATAGATACCTTAATCAATTAGGATTTCTAAAAAGAAAATCTAATAAACACAACTTTTACTAACAAAATAATCACAATTCACTAAAAATCATGATCTATGTCACTTGATCCTCTTGTAAAAAAAGTACTAGTTTACCTAAATTAAATCAACACTTTAAAAAAACAATCTTAAATATGATTTAAAAATTATCTTAAATTTATTTTCTGAGTTATTCTTTTCTTAACGTTAGTTTGTGACATCACTTCCAAAGTTTAAAAGAGACATTTATTACAACTATGTTTGGTACCACCTTATTCACACTTCAGGTTTCAAATTCTTTTTTACAAATTTAGTAACTCTAAATATAATTAATCAAAAAAAAAAAAAACACACACACAGAGAAAAAAAGGTAGTATATTTATTTATTATTAATTATAACAAAGAAAATAAAAGAATAAAATAATTATCATTGGAAAAATAAAAAGGAAAGAGAAATAAATCTATTCTTTTTCTGAGTTCATTCATCATAGTTGTTTGTTCCAAGAGTTGAATCTGATTTATTCTCCTTTTTATATTATTTTCAGACCATTTCCCTCTTTTACACAAACAACCCAATTCTTAACTTCTGCAAAAGTTTCCATTTTTCATTCTTCATCTACCTAATAATCTGCTTCTGAATCGCGCGTTTAGAATAAGCAGAAGCTGAAGCTGAAGCAGCAAGAGTCGTTTTTGAAGTCGACCCAAGTCATCAATTGGTCCTCTTTTTCAGAAAGTTGTTTCCTTTCACCTCAAGAAGGTTGTTTCAGAGGTGCCCATCAGAAAATGGCAAAACGTGGTTACAAAATTCGTATCCTTTATTTTTTGATTAAATAAAGGTGTTATAGTTGTAGAAATTGCTTATCTGGAACTTGTTCAACTTTTATTTTTTTGCAAAAAGTTAAAAAATTTAGGTGGTTCTGATGAAATCTAGGTTAGGTGTTTCTTAATTAGTTGATTTGTTTTGGACTTTTTGGTTTTCTGATTTTAGAAGTTGCTATGAAAAGTTTATTATAGTTGAAAATCATGAATTTTGTGTATGAAAGTGTAGATTTTGTTGGTAAGTGATTTTCAATTAGTTGAAGGTCTTGAATCTTTGATTTTTATGTTTACTTGATTTTGTAAGTTGTTGAGTGAATTTGTTGATAATGTGATTGATTTCCTGAGCCAGTCGACTTTAGAGGAGTTTGTGGCTCATTCAAGCAATGTGAATTGTTTAACGATCGGAAAGAAGGGGTGTCGTCTATTCGTAACGGGAGGGGATGATCACAAGGTCAATCTATGGACTATTGGCAAACCAACTTCTGTATCGGTTAGTGTTATTGCTGCCTTTGTTTTTCGAGCGTTTTGAGCGTGTGGCGTAACAATGCTGACTTGTTGAGTTATTGTAATCATACGCAGAGCTTGTCTGGTCATACTAGTCCGGTTGAATCCGTTGCATTTGATTCGGGAGAAGTTTTAGTTCTGGCTGGATCGTCATCGGGTGTGATAAGGCTTTGGGATTTGGAAGAATCGAAGAGTAAGCTAAATCTTTAATCAGTCCATGACTTCATGATGATCTATCTACATTGCATGCATAACCTTGTAGGAGAATCCATAAGCACCATTTTAAGTTTTAAGTTTCGAAATTTGTTAACATGATTTAATATTCTTGTCACTGTTCTTGAAGTATAGTGGTTCGCACTGTTGCTGGGCATAGATCCAATTGTACATCGGTTGAGTTTCATCCGTTCGGTGAGTTTTTTGCGTCTGGATCCACGGACACTAATCTAAAGATTTGGGATAATCGGAAAAAAGGATGTATTCATACATACAAGGGTCATAGCCAAGGCATTAATACTATCAAATTCACTCCGGATGGCCGTTGGGTAGTTTCCGGTGGATTCGATAATGTTGTGAAGGTAAAACGATTCATACATTTCGAGATTCGTTGTAGCACACATTGCAATGGATTTTATTTTCTACAATTTTTGTATATCTATAAACCCTATGTCGACGTTATCACCAATTTACAGGTGTGGGATCTAACTGCTGGAAAGCTCTTGCACGACTTCAATTTCCATGACGGACACATTACGTCCTTAGATTTCCATCCGCTCGAGTTTCTTCTGGCTACAGGTGATTTAGTGACTTTCTAATAAGTTAGAGAAATTCAAGTCATTAAGTAGTGTTAAAACTTAGATATTGAAAGATTTTCTAAATCTAGTTAGACAATAATAGGAAATATAAATTCAAACAACAAAAATAAATGTTAAATCAAATTAATGAAATTTAAAATTTCTGAGGTTTAGAGGTTGAATATATATCATGAATATCTAACCGCAGCATTTATGAATGTGAAACCCATCTATAACTAATTCTGTGCTTTATTTCCCTAATTTATTAGCAAATCCTCAACTATATCTTGCCTTGAAATCGCTATTTATGTGTGATTTATATTTATAGAAAAATCAAGAGCGTGAGGATAAACGTGATTGAAATCGCGTAAAAATTTGACAGTCTCAATGTGTTACTTTTGTAATATATGTGCTTTCTCTATCTCCAAAAATTCTACAAACATAATTTGTATAGATGTATAACTATTAAGTTATTGGAAAAAAAACTATGAAGTTATTGAAGTTCACATACTGTTTTACAGGTTCGGCAGATAAAACAGTGAAATTCTGGGATTTAGAAACCTTCGAACTCATTGGATCTGTGAGACGTGAGGTATTTTTGTATCCGGCTGAATCTTTCTTCTTATGCATGAAGGAAACTTATCTGACGTACGTATTATTACTTTTTTTAGGACACGGGAGTACGCTCGATAGCTTTTCATCCTGATGGAAGGACACTGTTTAGCGGACATGAAGATGGTTTGAGGGTAAAAATTTGTTGCGAAATTTCGATTATATTTATACTAAAGATAAAGATGTCATTTTGCAAAGCTTGTATATTGCAGGTGTTTTCATGGGAACCAGTTATTTGTCATGATACCGTTGATATGGGATGGACAACACTTGACGATATCTGCATTCACGACGGCAAACTTTTGGGGTGTTCACACTACCGAAACTCGGTTGGAGTTTGGGTAGCAGATATATCGGTAAGACCCACTATCATTTAGATCAGTTCTCGCTTTTAGTTTTTAACTTAAAACACAACCTTTCTGCCATTCTTTCTTCTTTATTAGCCCATATTCTGAGTGGTAGTTTCCGTGTCAGCTTATTGAGCCGTATCGAGATGACTTGGATCTCAAGAAAGATGAGGGCACAAAGCATCAACATATTCTTAAGGGAAGTAAACTTGAAAAAGTAGAGGTTGATATACGACCAACTTCTGGTTTTCGCAGCATGTCTCCTGATGAGTCGAAAGAGATAAAGAATATATATATCGACTGTAAGCCACTAATTTGTCTTTCCTCAGTTTCTCTTTCAAATTTGAAGTTCCGTGTTAATTAGTTACGGTGAATCTAATAAAATGCTATTTTTCTTTCATGTATAAAGCTTCTGGTGGGAAGCCCGTAGCTTTACCGAAATCAGCATCTTTTAATTCTCTAAAAGTAGATCTCACTGAGGAGTCCAAGGAAATGTATGACTTGGAAACAGCGAAGCAGAATCCTGCGACAAAAGTTCATTTAAAATCAAATGAACAAGCGACTATAAAAACTCTCATTATGCAAAACATTGTGCCGCACGACATTCCTGATGCTAAGGACTCGACGAAACCTGTAAAAGAAACCATCACTTTTTCAAAGACAAAGCCCGGGATGTTACTTAAACCAGCTCATGCCCGGAGAGCTTCCACGGGCAGATTTGATGTCGATAAGTTTCAAGATGTGAACTCTGAAACTTTTTGTGATACCACGGGTAAATTAGACAGTGCGAAAATTCCTAAGTTTCCAAGTGGTATTGGATCTCAGAATGAAGTCAAAGAATCTTGTGAAGATAAACATCCTATCAAGAATGTCACAGACAAGTCCGAGAAAACTGTATCTCCGTACAATTTTTTTAACCTGACAAAACGTAAGTTTTCCGCGTTAAACTACTTGGCAAATTCAAAACGCAAGTCATCACAGAATAAGTTCATTCAATCAGTGATGTTATGCATACTTTATGATTAAAAGTTGCGTCTTTTGAGTTTACATGTGATTTTCGGATTTGTTTCAGGTGTTGAGTCTTCTACGTGCAACGAAGAAATTACTCCAGTTAAATACGTCAATGGAGGTTTGTGATTTTTAATATATGTATCTTAGAAATGTTTAGAGCCACTTATAAGTGAAAATTTTAATATTCGATTATTGCAGTTGCTGTTGTAAGAGGAAGGACTCGTTCTCTGGTTGAGAGATTCGAAAGAAGAGAAAGTGTTCAAGTCAACGAGGATCAAATTAATCCACCTCTCCCTACAATAAGCGAAGCAGGGAGAAGTATTCATAATGAAAATCGAACTGATTCATACCCTACAACGGTGTTTGAGAGGAAAGAAGTAATTCCCAGCAACGAAGATCAAACTAGTGCAACCTCCATGGTATGCGAGAAAAAAGAAATAATTCCCCGCGGTGAAGATCAAACTAATGAACTCCCCTCCGCAGTATTTGAGAGGAAAGAGAAAATTCCCCGCGATGAAGTTCAAACTAATGCGTACCCCGCGACAGTATTTGAGAGGAAAGAAAAAATTCCCCGCGATGAAGGCCGAATAAATGAATCCCCCTCCTCGGTATTTGAGAGGAAAGAAAAAATTCCCCGCGATGAAGTTCAAACTAATGCACCCCCCTCGGTATTTGAGAGGAAAGAGAAAATTCCCCGCAATGAAGTTGAAACTAATGCACCCCCCTCTACGGTATTTGAGAGGAAAGAAAAAATTCCACGTGATGAAGTTCAAACTAATGCCTCTCCCTCTGCGGTATTTGAGAGGAAAGAAAGAATTCCTCGCAGTGAAGTTCAAACTGATGCATCCTCCACTACGGTATTTGAGAGGAAAGAAAGACTTCCCCGCAGCGAAGTTCAAACTACAGTATTTGAGAGGAAAGAGAGAATTCCCCGCAGTGAAGTTCAAACTAATGCATCCCCCTCTAAGTTACTTGAGAGGAAAGAAAGAGTTCCTCGCAGTGAAGCTCAAACTGATGCATCTTACTCTACAGTATTTGAAAGGAAAGAGAGAATTCCCCGTAGTGAAGTTCAAACAAACGTATCCACCTCTACGGTATTTGAGAGGAAAGAGAGACTTCCCCGTAGTGAAATTCAAACTAATACACCCCCATCCACAGTATTTGAGAGGAAAAGAATTCCCCGCAATGAAGTTCAAACTAAGGCACCCCACTCCACGGTATTTCTGAGGAAAGAAAGAGTTCTGAACAATGAAGTTCAAACTAACGCATCTCCTGCTACTGTATCTGCTGAGAGGAAAGAAAGAATTCTCCGCAATGAAGATAGAAACAATATTCCCTCCCTTCCTAACACAACATCAAACATCGATGAATCCTCTTGTCCGGACATACTGGTAAATTCTTACAAAAGCTTTCATTGTAGCTTGTACGTTTTAGTTAAATGAAATGTCGATTTGAGAGAATCTCTCACTTTCACAAATTATTGCTTTGGGGTACTTAAAACTAACTCTTGTTTATTCTGTTGTACAAATTTTTTCAGAAAGTTGAACCTCAAGTTTCTCTCAGGGATTCAAACTCTTCAAATGAAATGGCAATAATTGAAGGGCTGATGGAAACTCATGATGCAACATTAAGTAATCTCCGTTCACGCTTGACAAAATTACAGGTAATTTTAGTTAGTCATTAATATTAATAGTACTTTTTTGTTTGTAAAGAAAAAAATGACAGAAATTGAAAACATTCTGTAATTAAACATGGTTTACCGGTTAATAATTGTAATATGCATTTGTAGGTGGTGCGTCATTTTTGGGAACGCAATGATATCAAAGGTGCTATCAATGCATTGAGAAAGCTACCAGATCAATCTGTGAGTAATTTTTCAAGTCGATGCGTACCACTTGTTGGATTTGATTTCTACTTTCTGATTAGAAGTTATAATGGCTTTCATATTGAATATATAGTATTGAAAATATTTTCATCTTGATGCAGGTTCAAGCCGATGTTATTAGTATCCTAGTGGAAAAGATGGAGATTCTTACATTAGATTTACTTTCTTCCTTACTTCCTGTGCTCACAGGCTTGCTCGATAGCAAGACAGAAAGGTAATTTTTCATGTCGGGAGTTAATGCGGGAACTGTTTTTACGTCAACACGTGTCCTCAAAATATATCGACTTGTGTTTGGGAGTCATTAACACTATTCTTACTTTGCAGACATGTAAAGGTGTCGTTAGATATGTTGTTAAAGTTTGTGGCAGTTTTTGGTTCAACAATAAAGGCAACAATTTCAGCACCTCCCTCTGTCGGGGTTGATCTGCATCGAGAGCAAAGGTGTGTCTCGTTTTCACTTAACTTTCCTCTCTCTGTCGTATTTAGTTTACATGTCGGCAAGTCTAACTCGTATGAAATCTTGATGACAGGAGGGAATGCTGCAATGAGTGCTTTATGGAACTGCAAAAAATCCAAACAACTCTTCCAATGCTCATTCGGTAAAAAAAATCTCGTCGTCTTTGGTGTTGCCAAGTGATATGTATTTACAATCTCTTGGTATAATGTGCCGATGATTATTTTGATGCAGGAAGGGTGGTTTATTGGCCAAATCTTCGATGGAGCTAAATCTCGTTCTTCAAAGAACATAACAGAAGATGTTTAAGAACAACCTTGTTCAATTTGTGAAGGTGCGCACAACTTGGCTCGGTGCTGCTTAATGTGAAACGTTCGTGTCAGATTGTTGTCATCGCAGCGTATAACCTGCAATTTTGTCGGCTTTGTTGATGGGAGAGCATTGTATCGAATGAGACATTGATGAGAGAGTTGAGTGTGTTGTTTTGAACCTGTCTTGAAGGTGAAAGCAACATTTGTTAGAGATCTCTGTCTTCAACAATTCTGAAGGCTTTTTGGTCCTAACTTCAATTCTCAATGATCTTGGCTATTGCTATTTGTTTGTATGTAATTCTTGTTTTTCTTCAAGTGGAGATTTGGATTTCAACAAATGTAATATAGATGTATGTAGTAGGTTGGTTATTTCAATGTATATCTCATATTTGCTTCAATGAAATGGATTTTCTCTAGAGGTGCTATGATTATTTTGTAACACCTGTGGTTGTTTATTAAAATCAACACATATTAAGAAAATATTGAATACATAATTTTATCTGTATATTTTATAGTATGAATGAAATATGAATCAATTGTAGAACAAGTGCCACTCTAATGGTGACTTTTAGCTCCTTCAGCACTGATTCAAGCCAAATTGTTTGGCATGTTGCATAGGATCCTCCTATGTATTCAGCTTGATAAGAAGATAATGCAACAAATGATTGTTTCCTTGAACACTATGAGATTGGTTCACCAAATACTTTGAAGAAGTAGTCAGTTGTACTCCTTCTATCAGACTTGTCCCTAAATCAATCTGTGTCTGAATAGTATGTAATCAGTGCATCATCATCCCCCATGTTGTTAGGAAACAAGATACCATGATTTACTGTTCCTACTAAGGTACATTAGGATTCTTCTTGATGCTTTCATGTGAAATACCTTTGGATCATCTATGTAACTAAACCAAATGCAAAACCCAAGTCAGGTTTACTGTTTGATAGGTATCTCAAGGAGCCTACTATTTGCTTGAATAGAGTTGCATTTAATTTATCTTCATTTTCATTCTTTTAAGTTTCAAGTTTGCTTTAATGAGAGAAGACGCAGAGCTAGATTCAAGCATGTTGAATCTCCTGAGAACTTCTCTAACATATTTCCTTTGATGCAATATCATACCTTTTCTAGTTTTTAGAAATTTCATGCCTAAGAAGTATGATAGGTCTCATAAATCTGACATCTCAAATTCTTTCATTATTAGCGGCTTGAACACCTTCAAATTGTTGTTTTTATTTTCTGTGACCAATAAATCATCATATAGGCATATGAGTGTTATGTATCTCCCTTTGACTGCACAACTCACACACCATATTCAAACCTGCATTTGATGAAGCCCAATTCCATCAAGTAGGAATCAATTTTCTTATTCCAAGCCTTTGGTGCCTGTTTAAGCCCATAGAGAGATTTATGCAGTCTGTACACCATCATTTCCTTCCCCTTCTTTAAAAAAACTTATGGTTGTGTGACATAAACCTCTTCTCTCTTTTATTGTTTTCACGTGCAAAATCTCTACACCGTGTAACTTTCATCATATCCTTACAAACATCACCAACCCAATGATCCATTGAGAGAAGTAGATTTCACATCAAGATGGTACGTCAACCAGGTTCTTTTGCAGGTCAAGGAAACTACTAACGTGATTGTTTCCAATATTGCAACTGGAGCATATACTTCTGAGTAGTCAAAACCTGCTCTTTGCAGAAATCCTCTTGCTACTAGCCTGACCTTATGCTTAGCAATTGAACTATCAAGGTTGTGCTTTAGCTTATATACCCACTTTACCTCAATTTCTTTGGTATTGGATGGCCATTTGAAAATTTTCCATGTATGATTCCTTTTTATATATGCCAATTCTTCGATCATTTCATTTTTCCATGCTTCACTCTTCAAGGCTTCATCATGATTGATAAGTTCTGGATCATCTAGCAATGCAAAGTGAATAAGATATCCGTCTTATGTGAATTCTTTATCAACAATTATTTCACAGTCTTGTAATCTTGTTGGAGGCGTCCTTGTCCTTTGAGGCCTTTGATTCACCCTTTGATTCATCTCAAGAACATCTTTATGTCACCTAGTGAAGCACCATCTGAGTCTACTCCTTCTTGTTCTTCTTCTTATAGGCATGAGTTTAATAAATGTTTTCTACCTATGATATTTGATGTCCAATTCCATTCCTCATTTTCATCAACTATGATGTCTCTACTAGTTATAATCATCTCCCTAATTGGATTGAACAACCTATAAGCCATAGTCTTATGATAACAAACAAAAATCATAGTTTCACTTTTGTTATCCAACTTCCTCCTTCTAGCATCTTGCACATGTTTGTAACAAACTAAGCCAAAAACTTTGAGATGGTTCATTTATGGTTTCTTTCCACTTCATACTTCTTCTAGAACCTTGTTCTTCAATCTCCTTATTACACATTTGTTCAACACATATGTAACAGTTGTCTCTGCTTCTCTCCACAAGAGTTTGACACGCTCTTTTGCTTCAAACATACACCTAGCCATATCAATGATGCTTCTATTCCTCCTCTCAGCTTTAACATTGTGTTGAGGGGTATATGGATTTTTTACTTCATGACCAATTCCCTGTCGTGCACAAAATTATTCTAATGTCTTGGAAGTATACTTCCTCCACCACATGTTATGAGTACTTTGATCTTCTTCTCACTTTGATTTTCAACAATCAACTTAAATATTTTAAAAACAAAGTAGGACTTCATCTTTGTTGATCAGATATACCCAAAGCTTCTTGCTATCCTCATCCACAAAAGAAACAAAGTATTTGTTTCCACCAATGGCGTAATCCTCAAAAGAGCCACAAACATTTGAATAAATTGCCTTAAGGGTGCTTATTGACCTCATATGCAAATAGGACTTGGAATCATTCATGGATTGCTTTACCATCAAGCAACCTTAACTCATTTTATCAAGCATTGAAAGTCTTGGAATACTAAGCACCATTTCTTGTGACACTAATTGATTGAGGGATATGAAATTTAAGTGACCAAACATCAGATGCCACAACCAACTTTGTTTGTTTTCCATTATAACCTATAAGCATTGAATTTATGTAGAGCTTATCAGAGTCGTGAAGGTCCTATTTTTTGACTAAGGAGGCCTCAAGACTAGCGTGTTGGTTGGATAAAAAAGTTTAAGGGCCTCATTCTTCATTGTTATTAAGAATCCTTTCTCAATAAGTTGACCAACACTCAACAAGTTACACTTCATGCCTGGTACATATAACACATCTTCATTTATTGTTGACTTACCATTGCTTCTTATAATCACCATGTTACTTGCTTATTATGCCTATAATAATCTACTATCAGCAAATATACTCTTGCTTCTTTTTTAATCATCAAACTTGGTCAACCATGGCCCATGGCTAGTCATGCGATTTGAGTGGCCTGTCTCCAAAAATCAAATCTTTGAGTATGCACCTTCATTTTAAACTGCATCCATAAACACCATAGTTTTAGAAACATCTGAATTATCATTTGTTGTCTTTGTTTCATCTGCTTCTTTATCTTTAGAGACTCATTTTCCTTTGCTATATCGATAATCCTTAGCCATGTGGCCCCATTTCTCATAATTGAAGCATTGCATTGTTTTCTTATCAACCTTTTATTTATGATGAGAAGTCCTTTCTCTTTTAGAAGATTCAGAGTTGTCAACATTTTTATGCTTTTGAGAATGAGGCCACGAGCCACTCTTGGAATTATTTTTATCGAACCTCCATTTGAACCTACCATTTCCGCAATGCCTTTACTAGGTCAGAGCCTACAGACCCTGAATGGCTTCTTGAACTCCTATGCTTTCAACAATACATATCTCATGTGCTTCCAATGAGCCTATTAGATCCTCCAACTTCATTGTTAACAAGGCACTATATTCTTGAATGGCCACGGTAACAATAAAAATGAGACATCACGATTTTTATCACCTTCTCAATGATCATCTTATTCGTCATGGTTTCACCACAGCCTTCAAATGAACAAGGTTTTGTACCTTGGACACATATGACACAACCTTCTCCATTTCTCCCATTTGCAGTAATTCATACTGCCTGCACAATGACTGTAGCTTCACGCTTTTGACCTTCTCACATCCTTCTTAGTACTTGACAAGAATATCCCACGACTCTTTTCCAAACTTATCATAAGATATTCGATCGAAGTTTGCGCCATCAACTGTAGATTGGATGCAATCGACGCCTTACAATCTTTCTTCTTAGAATCCTTGTGAACATTGCATTGAGCTTTATTTGCATTCAATGCAAGCTCCGAGACGCCATTAGTAACTACCTCAAGAGTTTCTTGAAATCCAAATAGAGACTTCATTTGCTTGCTCTAACGGTCCCAGTTCTTGACATCAATAATTATACACAATAATGATTCCCACCAATAATTATACCCAACAATTTACAAGGAAATTTCTCAATCTTACAGCCCATAAAATGAGAAGAGGCTTGTAACTCAAAAGGTGAAATTCCAATACCATAAAGCTTACTCTTACTTAGGTTTATTCTTAGCCCAGATGCCATCTAAAATCCTCTAAATAAAGCCTTCAAAGCCCATAAATTGGAAGAGCAACCATCCCCTATAATACTCCACATCATTTAAAATTTTAAACCCATTATATAGACCCCCGAAAATAGCCTGCCTAACCATGCCTGCTAAACCTTCTGCCACGATTGTAAACAAGAAAGGTGATAATGGATCACCTTGTCTTAAACCTCTTAAAACTTTAAATTCTTCCGTAGGGCTACCGTTAACCAGCATCGACATAGAGCTAGTGAATACAACCGCTTCCATCCATAACATTCATCTAACTCCAAAACCCATTCTTCTTAGCATAAACCTCAAATAATTCCAATCAACAGAGTCGTAAGCTTGAGCAAAATCAATTTTACACATCAAGCAATTTCTCTTGTTCCTCTTTGCAAGATCTATAATTTCATTGGCAACCAAAACCCCATATAGTATTTGTCTACCCAAAATAAATGTTGTCTGGTTACTAGACACCAACTTCCCAATAACCCTCCTTAATCTGGCAGCAAGCATTTTTGATATAATTTTGAGGAGTCCACTAATCAAACACCAGCTTCCCACTAATTAAGAAGGGTTATTGGGAAGCTGATTCTCGTAAGAAGGACATCCAAAACAAAGGTTTTTTAGACAAAAATGCGACCAACTCATTTTCTAATGTTGCTAACTAAGTTCCTTAAAGATCCTTGAAAACATTGCATTTGCATTCTTCCAGCATCTAGTATTTCTCATCAGGATATTCGTCCTCAAAGTAGTAATCCCCTTCTTCCTCAGAGGGCTTAACAGAACTGTGGTTACTTTTCACATCAGTCTTGATGCTAGCATCGTCATCTTGATCATTCTCATTGTCCTCAAGGATCTCCACATCTTTGGATTTTCTAGCAGGGCCTCTGAATCTTCTTCCCATGCTAAGGACACCCACATATCTTATGGACCTTTTCTCCTTCTTGGTCAGGAGTGCTTTCAGCTCGTCTTGCCCCTTGGACAAGTTTAGGATCAGATCTTGAAACTGGACATTCTGGGCTTGAAGGTCTTTGACTGATTGTTCGAGATCCATTTATGCTAAAATAAGCAGCAAGGAGATGAGCAACCTGTTGCGGAAACCTGTTATGCGATGATATGAATGCAAATGCAATGTTTTCAAGGATCTTTAAGGAACTTAGTTAGCAACATTATAAAATGAGTTGGTCGCATTTTTGTCTGAAAAGCCTTTGTTTTGGATGTCCTTCTTACGAGAATCAAGCTCACCATATCCAGTGGGTCATAGCCTCTGATTCGGGATACCTGTTTATGAGTTTGAAAGCATATGACCAGAGGAAAATAAATCCTCTTGCCCCTTGATAGGAATTCAGTCCTTGATAATTAGCACCTGAAATTGCGCGCCCTAAGTTCCTAAGATCCTTGAAAGGGTTAGTTGACATGCTATATTATGATGTCATGATGTCATGCAGATGTAATGCATCAGGCGAAACATAAGGTAACAAGGACGAATGAGTCCTACAAACAATTCCTGCAATGAAGTTGAAGAGTTAGTAGCACACACAAGCAAGTCACACAAGTGTCCTTAGGTTTAAAGGTTTGCATGAAGTCCATAGGTAAGTACCCTCCCCACTGAAGTTTAGTTGGTTCAACATGTCCTAGATAAAGATCGGGTTCTAGGGAGCTCATATCATTGACCTTTCTCGAAGGCATTATTTCAGTTCAGCAATCGAATTACCGACCGAAAACATCCTGAAAGTCCAGTCCATATGAGTGTAGCTTCGAGTATCAACCAACTTCAGTCGGAACCAAAGCCAGCCATCTCTCTACTTTCTATATGCCAAAGTCAAGTTCAACTAGGGTTCTAGGGGCAAATTAGTGCTTAATGACCCCACGCGGCAGCCAAATGTTTCCCCAGGCCGGATCCCAAGGAACATCAAGACAAACCAAAGTGTCACCCTAACGATGGCTACCATATCAACCATAGCGGTATACGCCGTATAGTCTCCTTGGTCTCATGCCATATACCTAAGGTACACTAGATCTGGGTGTAGGATCTTTCACACAACAAGATACCCAAACAGTACCCTTTAAATTAAAGCAAACAAATCAAACAAGCAAGTATGAAAGTGATCTAAACTCTAAGGTAACCCCTCTTTTTTAAGTGTCCCCAACAGAGTCGCCAGTTTTGTAACTCGGTGGGAGAACTGACTTTTTATTTTTTACTTCGCAAACAATGTTGCGGTGAGCAAGAGTCGCCACCGACTTTTATTTTATCCAATTAGGAAAGGCATAAAAGAACAGGAAAGACATTTTTTTTAAAGACTTGAGTTCGGGGGGTAGGTTATACAAAGGGAAAGTGTAAGCACCCTTTGTATCAATTATTATCCATGGGCTCTTAGTTTTCTTAGCTCACTTGTTTGTTTGAAATGTTTGAAAGGTGTAGTGTGTGTTTAGAAAATCAGTTTTTTTTTAGAATGTCTGAAAAGACAATGTTAAAAAATAGGGTGTGAAATTCATTTGATTTGTTGTGAGCAAGCACTTAAGAGCTACCTACCCTAAGTTCGTAAGGTCTTTCCTATTATAAAGACTTTCCTTGAGCGATAGTATTATCCATACCATATGAGGGCAGGTAGTCCTATACATTGGATGTATTCGGGACATCGAGGGTCATCAAATCGTCATAGGGGCTATCCATACCATAAAGAGGGTAGGAAGTCCTACGAGATGTGGATATTCATTAAGGCAACCAATAGAGATACCTTAGCATTCGAAGGGATGATCACCATTTAATCGAGGGACGAGATCATTTTATCATAGACAATTCGAAGGGACTATGATCTTTATTCCGAAGGGACGATGATGATTTTGAATCGTAGGCAGCATATGCTAAGGTATCCCTACACTCGAGGGGCTTGATTATTATAATCAAGGCAACCAAGAGAGGAAACCCTAAAGGTGAGTGGGTGCAACAATCACGTGAATTGGATTCAGTTATTTATCTTTGGGTTAGTGATCTAACGATTGATTATTAGTCTTGTCATACACACCCTAATTAGCATACATCTAAGTAGTTAATATTAGCAGAAAAATAAAGTGCGGAAAATTAAACCTAAGCTATTACATGGCTTCGGGGATTAGGGATACATAACAAAAAATGGGGGGAGTGCGGAAAGTAAAGAGCAAAAAAAATAAATCCTAGCTATTACATAAAATACCCATGCGACCTATACATCGATTGCTAATATTTAAATAAACAATTTAAATAAATAATTAAATAAAAGCAAAAACAAACATGCGGCATTCATCGAAATTTGAGATGAGAAGAGAATCGCGGGAAATTAGGGTTTGATTGTTCATTAAGTGAAAGATTAATTTTAATTAAAGTTACTTCTAAATTAACCTAAATTAGTTATATACAAAATCTATTTAATTAAATCCTAACCATAAATATTAAGTTATTTACTAAATCAATTATAACCTGATTCTATTAATTACTGACTAAATTAGATTAAGTCCTAAATTAAATTAAAATTGAAACTAATTAAAAATAAAACCTAAAGTTAAAAAAAACCCTAAACTACTAAATTCACTAAACTAAAGGCTAATTGGTTAATTGGTGGTTAGTGTTTAATTAAAGTAAAATAACTAAACTAGAAAAAAAACAAAAAATAAAGGAAAAAGAATGAATGGGGCGGTGGAAATCCAGTATGGGAGTCCCCTGAAGGTCCACCATGAGGCAGCATGCATCTGACCTTCTGATCTGGTCATGTGGGGATCCAATGGCAGAGGGCTGAGAGCGTATCTTGCGCGCGCGTAGCCTCACCATACTGAATCTGCAAGTAATGTTATTGTTAGAAAAAATAAAGGGGAAACGTGAAAGGCTGGGGATCAAACATGAGTCAAACCTGGGCCCACGGTTGCACGCGTGGCCAATTGGAAGAGGAGAGAGTAGCGCGTCTGGGTTGACTACCCAATGGGGAGTGGAGAGAGGAAGTGACTTTGTTGACTAGCCTATAGTGTTCATCCACGCGTGCAGTCTTTAGTTGATGATACTGTTCATCTTCTTCTCAATCACACCGTAAGGATTGCTACGAAAAGACTGGGAATTTGCTACGAATTTTCTTGTAGCTATACCTGCGAATATTACAACCTCAAAACAACGCGTTAGACAAGAAACATGAACACCCAGATTCCCTAAATAAGGTGTTGCGAGCTCATTGGTGGCACTAGTTGGGTCTGAAAAGGGCTGTAACCATGGAAACGACGAAGAACATCATCATGCCCTAACAATGGCATCACATAATTCCTGCGTCCAAACTCAAAACAAATAATTCAAATACGTTCTAAATGATCCTATGATCCAGAATATATTACTTAGAATTCGTTAAAAATGCATGAGTTAGTAAAACAGAAACTTTGAAAGTAAATGCAAACCGCGTGAAGGATAGGGATGATTCACGATGCTTCCAAGCTTAGTGATGAATGGGATGGCTTCCTGAGGTATCAAGGAAGCTTGCTTGGTTCCCAGGGACGATTGAAAACGGCTGCAAGGAGATGTACAATGTTGCCCTAGTCTCCAAATTTTTTTGCATGTGAAACCCTTGTTTTCTTTTCCTCTTTTTCGTCCCCTTCTTGCAGAATAACCTCAGTATATTTAAGAGTACCAATTAGGGTTGAATATTGGGCTTGGACTTTTTATGTTTGGAGAGAATAATCTTTGATTGAAAAATATATTATTTCTTTCTAATTTTTCCAAATATCTCTCCATAACTTGTAGAAACGTGATTTGTACTATTATGAAGTGTTATTTGGGCCCTTGAATGATTAAAAATGGATCCATGTAATTTGTTTCATATTTTATGTATTTTTACTTGATTTATTTTGAATTTAAATGTATAAAATTCAAAATAAATCAAATAAATGGCATAAAAACATAAAAATAATTTTATGGGCCTTCTATTATGTCACAATCATATTTAGAACCCAAAACTTAGGGCCATTAGCTTAAAACTCCAAAATTGGCCAATTAAGTTTTTGTGCATTTCTTGAAATTAGGCCAACTTGTGCACTTCATATCTTCCTCAATATTTATCATATGGAGATGATCTAATACATTTTGGAAAGCCCAAGATGTCTTCTACCCATTCCTTTTGGTTTCATCTCAATTGATTCTTCCATGTTCATGTTCAAAGCTTTTGAAAAAGATGACTTTTTGTTGACTTTTGGAGGACCTATAATGTTTTGGCTCATATCTCTCAAATGATGCATTTCTTGGCTTTGGGCCTAAAATAAAAGTTGTAGAGAATTAAATTTCCTTGAGAATGAGCTTTGGTTGGGAAATTTCTGATTAAATATGAGAGACTTATGGTCAGTCAAAGTTTGGTTGACTTTAGTTCAAAACCCTAAATTAGAAACCTCTGAGGTTTGTTAACTTTGGAGCTTTCCTTGATGAGTCATGATCAACCCTTGATCAAATTATGAATATAATTTCAAAATGTTTAGGTTGACCAAAAATCAGGATTTTTGACTGTAATTTGACCCTAGTTGACTTTTAGGTCAAATCAGTCGACTATTGATCATTTGAACTTTTGACTGAGCAATCTTGTGAATCAAGGCTTGAAACTTGGTATGAGGATTCCTTGAAGCATATGAGAAGCCATGAAGTCCACTTGGAGCCTTAGAAACTGATTTTTCCTTGAGAGGAGCAAAACCCTAATTGTGGGTTGATTGCTTAGGAGAGGGTTTGTCTGCTCAACCCTTGAGGATTTTCTTGAAATATAGTGGGAAAATTTTGGGGTATGACACCCACTCCTTTTGAAAAAATTATTTAAAATCCTTATGATCGTACCAACATTTTTTAACTTTGAATGCTTAAGGCCCCCAATCCACCCAACTAGATTTAATCCACACCGGTTTGTGATCAGAGATATCCCTGTTTCCCGTCTCTTGAGCCACCACACCCCAATCTGATACCAATCCTTCAGATAACAGAATGCCATCTAATATGCTCCAAACCTTCCCATCTGATTTTACCCAAGTAAATATATTACTAGTAACTTGGACATCTACTAACTCCACATCCTCTATGAAGCAACCAAATTCCTCCATTTCCACAGTTCTGCTATTGCTTTCCATACCACTCCTTTCCTTTCTACTTTTGATGGAATTGAAGTCTCCAT
This sequence comes from Vicia villosa, assembly GCF_029867415.1. Lineage (NCBI taxonomy): Eukaryota > Viridiplantae > Streptophyta > Magnoliopsida > Fabales > Fabaceae > Vicia > Vicia villosa. Next base: position 762,895 of record NW_026705222.1, read on the forward strand.
CCACCACCCATTTACCTAACTCTAATTTTTCTTCCAGGCTATTGATTCCGCTCACAAAACTATTTTCTCCACCAAAGTACAAGTAGAATAAATAATAATGAAGCAATAAACAGTACCTTTGCATAGAGCCTTAATCCCTACATAACCCTTACCAGAAAAACTGAACACGGGACATATAGCCTCCTTTCTCCAAATTGTTAGAATTCCACCAGCCTTTCCTTCATCATTTATAGCAGACCAATCACAATCTTTTGAACCCCATAAGCTTGAAACCAATGGTTCCAACATCTTTGTAACCTTAGTTTCTTGAAAAGACATCAAATTCGGTTTGCCATTTCTCACAATTTGACAAATTCTTCTGCGTTTTGCTCAATTACCACTCCCACAAATGTTAAAAGTACCGATAAGTATGGTACCAAAGTAGACGACTCCTTCACACCATCCCTAATCAGCCTCTCCTTCTCATCCATATCAAGAATTATGCCCTCAAAGACTTCATCATCTTCGCCCCCCTCTACACTCAACTCCTTGATAGTATTCCATACCTTTTTCAGAACACTTTCAATCGTTTTCCAAATTCTACGATTACCTTTGTGAACATCAGATTTAAAAATCGACTCACTTGGAATAGAATTTCCTTCCTCCATCCTTGATGGTCCCACATCAATTGAGGCCCCTTCACGAATTCACATATGTAGTATTGGATGGAGATTGTTCCTATCCAATTTAGGGTTAATTTGGGAATGAAGAAGAGATATGAAATAACATGGGGCGTAGGAATTTTCAGAGAATCGTAAATATCCACCAGGGATTTTTTTAGTTGGGTTGATTATTTCTCCGTGGGCCTCTAAAGTTCAAGTGTGAACAAATAATTGGGTCCGAAGACCCAGACACTTGGGCCATTACTACTGTATTATGATCCACTGCTACCCTCATCAAAGCCCTAAACCCTACTTGGTCCCTACTAGTTAACTTCGCTCTTTTTCTGCTCCGTGAACATCACCATTAATTGTTGATATCTCAAACTCATTGAAAACGCCTTTTGTGCCTCATACTTCCTCGGAACTCCCACAATCTTCCAAAACTGCAAGGTTAACATATGTATCTGCGACGACGCCCACCTTTGTTGATGAAATATCCTTTCTTCCCTTTCATATGATGCATGGTGTTCATGATCTCCTTAGCAATAATAATATTCTCGTGTATGTTCCTCCTTGGAATAAAGCCTGTTTGATAAGAGGAAACATGCTTAGTGTAACATCCCAATTCTACCCGATAAATTATTCGGTAATTATAACAAAAAATCAGAGTTATTCAAAAACTTTATCAACAATTGAGATGTCACATTTCGTCATTCAAATCATTTACGGCATACATGCCTTCATCACAGATACATGGCACGTATAGTTAAAACGGGCAATTATAACATTTAATTTAATCCTCAAAATCACTTCATTAAACAAAATTATTTAATCTCGCAGTGGAATCCCAAAACTTCACAAAATTTCGATTTAATCATAGCATCTTCGCAATATATCTTTAAGCTACCACTCAACAATAAAACATCACAAAAAAATTCAGCAAGTAACAAATAATTAAGACACGCGTTTACCCCCCGAGTGCTACGTATCAAAGCGACCACCGAATCGACTCACAACGTCTAAATCTTCATCAAATCTATCTCCTGCACGTTACCAGTATAAAGGTAACGGCAAAACAAATAAAAGGGGTGAGATGTCAAACAATATAAATAGGGTGATGATAAACAGTATATTTACGGTTCAAGTCATAATAATCATCACTTTGCGATATAATCGTTACCATCTAATTTACTTCGCTATTTCAATCAAAACATCACACATCACAAAATCATACATAAATTCATATTCAGATTACTCAATAATTCACATAAGTTCACACATCCAATCACATAAACTCATAATCACACAAATGAAATGCGACTCAACAAATGCACATGCATGTGGTACCCAGGACTTCATCCCCCATCGCCAATTGCCAATAAATAGAGGCATCAAAACAGGCATAAGCCTTCGTCACTGTTTGCCAATCCAGGCCGTCACAAAAATGCAATCATGAGACTCAATGAATGCATCATCACAAAACAATTCACAACAACATCATCACGAGGCATACGCCTATATCACAAAAGTTACCAATAAATAGAGGTAACTCAATGTCACTTTATTTCCTGCATTTCGCAGTAATCACCAAATCATCGCATCGCATCGTCATTGGCCATAGGCCTACCACTTAATATCACCACGTCACAATAGCACGTCAACAACAATGCATACACAATAAGTCAACAACTATAAACAACAATCATCACAAATCGTCACGAATAATACAATGGCAAATCACAAAATTCATAATGTTCATCGCATCACAACATCGCCTAAACATCACCAAAAATACAGATACCGAATCATTTCCGGACACGCCTAATTTATTTTACTCGGTTAAATTAGTTCCGGTCTATCATTTATTTATTTTCTATTCACTAATTATTTATTTATTTTCTGTCACTGATATGTCGCTTATTTATTACTCTACTACTTCACAAAATTATTCTGCTAAAATACTAATTTGCTGTTATTTCCTACTATAACCTCATTTTGATTAAATCCAGGCTAGTCATATTATATACTGGTTGCTACTTAAATTAGCTGGACGTCTGCTATAATCTTCTACCACAATTCACTGTTAGCTGTTACTAGAGTTATTACAAAATGTTATCAACTTAATTATACTGCAGCAACTAACCTAAATAAAAGAAAATATTGTTTCATTTCATGTGCCCCCCTATACCTATGGCGCCCGTCCCTTTTCTCTGGGACACCTGTCTCACACCCCACAAACCCCAGGGCGTCCGCCCCTTTGCATTAGGGCACCTGCCCCTAATTGCTTCTTCTTCTTCTCTGATCGTCAATTAGGTATTCTATAATTTCCAGGTTCCAGATAATTTTCCAATTACTTCCACACATCAAGATTCATTGTAAATAATTTCAACGATTCAATTACTGCCTCACAATTCTCAGTCATACATCACCACTCAGGTAACACAATTGATTCATATACGACATAACAACAATAGTTCCACAAACCACACAATTTTCCCAAAACAGATTCATTCACCCGATTATCAGCCAACACAGTTAATCAATATATTCACCAAATCACAAACCAACATAACTAATCAATATTCAACACACAATAACAGTGCATATATAATTTTCCAGAAAATCACAAAATAGCGAACACCAAATAATACCAAACACAGCGATAAAATTATAACCCAACCCCACACACGGTCCATCATATCCCCGTTTATAGAGCAAGAACCCCACCCTTACCTTGTATTCGGAGTCCGCTCTATAATTTTCGGTCGAATCCAAGCTTCCGGTCTTTGCATAATTCTCCAATTTCTTTCCTCTTCACGGCGAAGCTTCGTGCCTCCTCTCTTTTCTTTTTCTCCTCTTCTGATACTTTTCTATTTTTCTCCACAATGTTATGATTCTGGTTTTCTAAAACCATTTAATTATTTCAGTATACTCCCTTTTTACTCAATGTCTCATATTTTCCGGTCTAATCTTAATTACTCGGAAAATTCCCGAAACGATAAATATTATTCTAATAATATTTCTAATGCTGAAAATATTAAAATTCTCGATTAATTCTTGATCCTCTATCCCGAATTAATACCGACTTCGGTCGCTCAAATTATGCCAAAACTCAATAAATACCAAAATAATCCCATTTAAATAATAAATCGAAATACGGGATTTACACTTAGGGATACAAGTTTTGAGCCTATTAACAACAACCTTGCTTACCACTTTGTAAATGGCATTCCAGAGAGATATTGGACAAAAATGAGATATCACTTGGGGTTGAGCCACCTTTGGAATCAGGCATATACCAATTTGATTAAAATTCATGATTACACTTGGGTTTCTCCAAATATTTTGCACCAGCTCACACACTTTGTTCCCGACCATACTCTACGACTTTTGGTAAACCTCGGTTGGGAAGCCATCTGGCCCCGGGCTTTCCAAGGGCTCATAGAAAGCAAAGCTTCTTTTATTTCAGTAGCTTCAACATGAATATTTAACTTTTGATAATCTTCCGCATATATCATCAGATACTTAACGCTCGTTTCCATCTACTTACACTAGGTGTTGCGGCCTTCAAACATCTTCTAGTAATAGCCATTTACCATTATTTCGAGCTCATTCTCATCATCTATCCAAATACCTTGGTCATTTTAAGCATAATGATTTTAATTGTTCTCCTTCTACTTATGGTATTCATATGATAATATCTTGTATTCCGATCACCATCCGCCATCCATTTGGCTATGGATATCTGATACCATATAAACTCTTCCTCTTTTAGAATATCACTGAACTCTTTTTTAAGCTTATTTTCCAAGGCTATCATACCTGAGTGAAACCTTCCACTATGAATTCTATTTAGAACTCCTTTCAATCTCATCATGATTTTTTTTTTGTGAACAACAAGATCGAAAGTTATGAATTTCTAATCCTTTGTGTCGTTCTTGGATTTTGAAATATTTTCCTCCAAACTAATATCTTATTTCCATAAAACCCTTACCAAATCATGGTAGGTATCATTGAGAAGCCAATCACTTTCGAACATGAATTGTCTCTACCCACCATAATTATGCTGACTGTCTAACATGACAAGTAAAGGATGATGATCTGAGAAGTTAACTCTAGTTAAGACATTCACATGGGAATTTGGGAAATTCATATGCCACTCCTCACTGCAAAGGGCTCTGTCGAGTTTCTCATAGATTCTTTGCCCACGATGGTAAACTGACCCTCTCCAAGTAAATTTTGGGCCAGTTGTCTGTGATGGAAGTTCAATAATATAACAGTACTCAAATATGATAAATGAAGGATGTATATTGATGGTAGAATGAAGTACAATTCAAATGGGGATTATTATCATAAAAGGGAATATAATGCATAGAAGGAAAATAGTGGGAAGAGACAATCCCACAAAGGATGAGGTGAAATAGAGAGAGAAGAGAGAGAATGATCTCATACAAATTCACACTCCTTCCACTGTAGTTAATGGTAATGGAAAGTATGGTACAGCAGTGAATCCTTTGAACACTTTCATCTATGGTACATGAAATACAGGGTGTATACGAGCTGTCTCCGGTAATTGGAGCTTATGAGCTACATCACCAATTTTGTCAATGATACTGAATGGACCAAAGTACCTCATCCCTAACTTGTTGTTTTTTTTCAAAGCTATGGAAGATTGTCTATATTGTTGCAACTTGACTAAAACTTGATCACCAATCTCCAAAGAAACATTGTTTCTTTTCTTATCATCATTGGCCTTCATCACTTGTCGAGCGCTCCTCAAATTCTTTTTCAACTCGATTAAAATTCTATCTCTTTCAATTAACTGTTGTTGCAGCTCCATAAGATCAGCATTGCTAACATTATAACGAGTTAACATAGGAGGTTCTCTCCCATATAAAGCTTTGAATGACGACATTCCCAAACTTGAATGCAACGCGGTGTTATACCACAGTTTGGCCCAGGTGAGAGATTTGGACCAAGCCATTGGGTTCTTGAAATAAAACACCTCAAATACATTTCTAAACACTTATTAACAGCTTCTGACTATCCATCCGTTTGAGGATGATAAGCTGAGCTCGTCACTAAAGTTTTGCCCTGTAATTGGAATAAGTGCTGCTAAAATTTACTCGTGAATATCTTATCTCTTTCGGATACTATTGACTTAGGCATTCCATGTAGCTTAACCATATTGTGCATAAATGTCTCAACAACTATCTTACTAGAGTAATCAGATTTCAAAGGCATAGAATGTGCATACTTACTTAGTCTATCCGCTACTACCATGATCACAGTAAAACCAGAAGAAGGGGTAAGCCAGTAATAAAGTCCATTGCAATATCCTCCCATAACTGTCCAGGAATCGGAAATGGCTGCAAGAGGCATGCATAAGGGGTATTGACATACTTAGCTTGTTGACAGATGATACAAGCTTTAATGAATTTCTACACATGTTGTCTCATATTAGGCCAATAAAACTGAGACGCAACCCTTGCAAGATTTCTGGTCACTCCCGCATATCCCCTAATAAGTGTGTCGTGATATTCCTTGAGAATGTTTTGAATCCAACTACTCTCAACAGGAACTACCAATCTATGTTTCCAATATAAGAAGCCATCTTTCACAACATAATGATCACTATTCAGATTACTAGCAAGGCATTGTTGTACTATTAATTGCAAAGGCTCATCCTCAGTGATTTATTTCTTTAATTCCTCTAAAAACTCACACTCCGGTGATGATAAAGATAATGACATCATTCTGGATATTGCATAAGCTGCTTGATTATCCTTTCCGGGCTTGTATTCGATTTGGAAATCAAATCCAATGAATTTATGAAGCCAAGCTTGCTGCTCCGTTGGAGAGATTGATCTAACAAACTTTTCAAGCTCTTTTGGTTTGTTCTTAGAATGAATTCATGACCAAGTAAGTAGTGTCTGAAATTAGCTAATGTTATTGTGATAGCGTAAATCTCTCGTGTATAAGCAGATTGTAACTACATCCTTAGGGCCATCTTCTTAGAAAAGAAAGCTATGGGGTGCCCTCCTTGACTTAGCACTGCTCCCACCCCTCTACTAGAGGCATCCGTCTCAAGTATAAACACTTGTGAAAAATCTGGTAACACTAAAACAGGTGCTGAAGTGATTGCAATTTGTAACTACTCAATATCTCTTTGAGTATTTTCATCCCACGTAAAAGCATCTTTGTTCAAAAGATTAGTGAAAGGGTCGGCTATGGTCGCATAGGATTTAATAAATATTCTATAATATCCAGCGAGCCCAAGAAATCCTCGTAATTTTTTCAAATTTGTTGGAATAAGCCAATCTAACACAGCTTGCACATTTGTTCTATCCATTGATACACCAGCACCAGAAACTATGTGACCAAGGTACTCACTTCAGACAAGCCAAATGAACATTTAAGGAGTTTTGCATACAATACATTCTGATTTAGGATTTGAAACAAAATTTCTACATGTTTCAAATGTGTCTTCCATGAAGAAATATAAACTAGTATATCATCAAAGAACACTAGTGTAGCAGTGAAAATTTGAGACTAAAGTTATTGATTGACTTAGCTCAGACATTTTAACAGAGTCGCCACCACCCTTTATTGTTTCCAAAGAAAATGGAAAAAAGAGCGAAATAAAATCCTAAGAAGTTTTTAAAATCAAAACTAATAAAATAAACAGAGATCTTAGGTTCATGGGTTTGTTATGCAAGGGGAAAGTATTAACACCCCTCATATCTACGATATCCGTAGGAACCTCTTTGAAATATATATTTTTGTTGTTATTATAAAATGCATTTTGTATTTTTGTTTAAATAGAGCGCGAGGATGATATTTTTTTAAAAGTGAGCTTGATAAGATACCGCATCTTAGGCCTACATACCCCTTAAGTGCAGTAGAGAGGTCAGAGCTTTTGTAGTTCCTCTTAAAAGGAAAATAAAAGGCCAAGTGGCAAAATCTTTTTGGGTGTTGAGCTTTAACAATACTCAACAGGTTTTTAAAATGTTAAGCTTTAACAATACAAAACCATTTTCAAAACAAGTGGGTGCAAAGCTTTAACAATACTAAGCACAAAGTTAAAGAGTTAGAAAAAAGAGAGTGAGTACCTTGACAATTTTAGTCAATACAATTCTCATTCCTTTGGAGTGTTAGGAAACACCTTAAGCAATCATTCATGGTGAATATCTCAAGTGACGTGTGTGATAACATGTGTATCATAAAGGTAAACAAGTGAGTATAACAAAGATATCAATGTATAAGACTCAAATGTGAAAGGTTTAAGGATAAAAGAATGTTTATACCTTCGAATTAATTCATGTATGAATGAATATGATGGATGAATATCTCATGCATGCAGGTAGTAAACAATGTGTGTGTGTGTGTGTGTGTGTGTGTGTCTATATATATATATATACATATATATATATATACATATATATATATATATATATATATATATATATATATATATATATATATATATATATATAATGGTAGTAATATAAACAAAGTATACCAAAAGGTTCAACAAATTATGTATATACAAGTATAGGGGTAAGTAAAGATCAAATTCACAAGTTATATTAACATAGTGAAGCTTAAAGATCATAAAATCAAAGGATTAGGGTTTTAGGGTTTTGTATGTACACCTAAACCTAATTGATTTTAAAAGTTGATTTAAAAGGCCAAACCCTAAAAGAGGATTGATCTAAGGGAAACATGGTATCATCAAAGTTGATTTTAAACCTAGCCCTAAACGACTCACACAAATTATAGACAAGATACTTGGTAAAAAATATTTAAAAGAAATGATTTTAAAAGCTTTAGAAAAGCATAAAATGACTTGTTTTTGATTTAATTTTAAATGATCAAATAATGAATATTTTTGGAATTTTTAATTATATTCATAAAATATGTCCCATAAATAGGGAGTGTACAAAAAATCACTTAAAAATAAGTTGATTTATTATTTTAAATAAAATATCAAATTTGTAAAGAAAAGTGATAAAAACAAGTGATTGAAAATTAGTTTTGCACTTGGAATGGTTTGAACCCACACCCTCTTGGTGATAGCTTAAAACCTTAGCCACTGGGCCAAGCACTATTGAGAATCATTAGGCCCTTTCCAATAATAAAATAGTAAGACAAGTTCTAAATGGAAAAAATGAAAATTATTCCACAAAGTTGCAAAAAGGGGGAATTGAACCCACACCCTTTGTACCAAAGCCTTAAACGTATACCCTTACCATTAGATCAAACAATTTAGTCATTTTGTAAATGCATTACATTAAACATAAAATAAAACAAGTCCATGAATTTGAAAAATGGACTTCATCTTCTTCGTTGTGTTTATGGTTACTGTAACTTTTTTACAAAAAATGGCAAAATTGCAAAAGCTTCTAATCTTAACCAAATTAAAAAGTATAAAAACCAAACTTGCTTATTTGTTTGAGAGGAATTCAAATATGTTATTACTTTTAATTAATATACACTCTATAATTCAAATTTTTCTGCAAAAAGTATGAACCCTAAAACTTCAAAATTAAACTAAATGACATATACAAATGATAAATGACAACTAATATGAGGTTAATTATCCTTACATGATTTTAAATAATATGGTATCGAGTTTTAACCAAAAGGATACAAAAATAAAGGAGTTTGAGTTTTGAAAGTTTACCTCTGAAGTTGAAAATCGAAACTTGGATTAATGAACTTCCTGAAGTGAAATTATGATCTGAATAGCTTCCTTGGACCTTATTGAAGCTAATGGAATGATTAATTGGCTTTGAGAGTGCTTAAATTTTTCTTTTCAGTTTGAGTTTCAAGTGATGGAAGTTGAAAATGGAAGATGGTGTTTGAGTTGTTACAGTTGCAATGTTATGGTTGCTATAGCTTCTATATGGTATATATGAGGTGTTTGGATGGTTAGTTTGCAAAGAACTTGAAAGAAATTGAAAATTTGCAAATTTATGCAAAGTGGAAAAATGGAGTTTCAAGTGAGGTAGTGACTTTGGAGATTTTTGTGTCTTTGATTTCTGAAGCAAAGACCTCTATTTATAGGCATAATTTGTGTTTTTTGTGTGTGTGTGTGGGGGGGGGGGAATCAGATCAAAAAGTTGCTTCAAACTCAAGTTGACTTGTTTTGCTTCTTTGTGAAGAAACCTTGAAAATCATGGTTCTAATGGTACTTGTAAAGCTTTAAACGTAACTTAGGGAGGCTTTTCTGAGTTTTAGATGGTTGCTTGTTGGGTTTGTGTTGCTTTTGGTGCAGAAGAAACAATTTGGAAGCTCCAAGCAAGAGTTTTTGGTGATTAAAGTCACTTTTCAAGAATGGAAGTCATGACTTTATGCTTGAAATGGAATGATTCAATGGGCAAAGATCAAAACACTTGGACAATGGCTCAAGAGAGTGTGTAAACAAGGATTATGCCGATTTGAATGGGATTTGCAAACTTGGTTCGTCATGTTCATGATTTGAATTCAAGTGTTATGGTGCCCTCTTCATAAATTCATATCTCTTAGCTCAAGCATGAGATTTTTGTGCTATAGGACTCTTTAGAAATCTTATAACTTTGGTGTTGGAAGCTTCCTCAAATTCATTTTGTATCTTGGTGAAAATTGGTCACAAAGTTGGAAGAAATCTAGTTTCAAACACTTTGAAATTTTTTCTAAGTATTGGATGAAACTTCATGAGCCCATATCTCTAAAATGGTTGATTTTTTGGGAAAAAGTTATTTCTGGAAAAGTTATGGTTTGGATTGATATCTTCAACTTTCATGTTGGAAGTTTTTCCAAATTCCTCTTAGATCTTGATGTTCCAAATTGGTGCCTTATATGCATAAAACACTTAGAAAATTCTAAGTTTTCCAATTTTGACTTTTGTTGACTTTTTTATTCTTGATTGATTTTCTTGATTTTTCTTGATAAAAATGACTTTAATAATCATATATTCATGATTTTGATCTTCAAAAGTTCATGGTTGACCAAATTTCTTAAAAGTCAGAGGTGATCTTGTATAGTTGACTTTATCCAAATGAATTGCATTTGTGTAGATATCAATTGAATCAAATTCTTCCAATCCAATTAATGATGTGAGTGGATTATAATGAAGTATTTGAGATCCTTGAATCATGATTCGAGCCATGGAGTCATTTACTGATTAAAAGTCAACTCTCCAAAGGAATTAGGTCAAAAATCCTAATTTAAGCACCAGATGAAATTGAAGGTTGTTGACTTTGAATTGAGTGACATTTGGACTTGGGTTTTGATGAGGGGACCCACTTGAGCATATGAGGATGTTTTAGCTCCTTTGTGGACCTCAAACTCTAATTTTCCCGAGTCTCCTAATCAATCACCAACATTGAGGAACAAGCAATAAACACAAATCTTTTTTTTGTATATTTTTGGTTAGCAAATGATATATGAACAATTAAGATGATGGAAATAATGATGATTATGATCTCACTACTCCCAACTGGGGTGGGATCTCAGGGTCAAAAATTGGGGTACAACAACTAGAACACAATTCTTTAACAATGGTTGGAATAACTGATTCATAAGTCTTTGGAATGTGGCTGGGGAATTTTTAAGCCCGAAGGGAATCACCAACCATTCGTAATGGCCTTGGTGAGTTCTAAAAGTCATTTTCTGCCTGTCCTCTTGCTTGAGAAGTATCTGATGATAACCAGAACAAAGATCAAGCTTAGAGAAAATTTTTGCTCCATATAACTCATCAAGTAGTTCATCCACGATAGGCATGGGAAAACTGTCCTTGATAGTTAAGGCATTCAAAGCCCAATAATCCGTACAACATCACCAAGTTCCATATTTCTTTTTTACCAAAATAATTGGATATTGTCATACCCCAATTTTTGACCTAAGATACCACCTCATATCATTGCATATGCATCATTTGCATCTCTAACAAACTGCATAGCTTGTGTTTGTTACTTGTGACTCAGCAGGATTTAATCAGGAAATCACTCATCAGTACAAGTAACAATCAATTAGGGTTTTGTTCTCCCTTCATCTCAAAAGAACTATCTTCATCAACAATCAACAGTTGGTCCTCAGAGATTCATTTCAACAAGCTCAAAGACTTTGAATCGACTGAATTAGGGTTTTGACTGAAGACAGCATACTCTTGACTTTTGCTCAGAATTTGACCTAATGACTTGGGACATGACCTCAAGGCCCCAAGTGAATCATTTTGACCTAATCCATTGGCTCAGAACATCTCCTATACAAAGATTGATCAGACAAATCCTCAGAATTAGGGTTTTGAACTATCAGGGACTGAAATCAGGGATCACATTTGGGAAACCCTAAAAATCCCCAGGAAGTCAATCAAAGGCTTCAATCATCTTCAAATAATCCCTATGACAATATACAATGGAAATTGTATCTCAATTCAAGATCCACAGGCATCAATTTCATCAGGTCGACAATTAGGGTTTTTGACCTAATTCACTGAACAACTGACTTTTTAATCAGGACATGGCACCACAACTCAAACTATGATTCAATATCCTCTAATGCCTCAATATGATCCATTCATACCATTCATTTGATGAGGATAGCCTGTTTCATTTGAAATCTCCAGAAACGCGATTCGTCTGAAAAAGTCAACTGTACAAAATCACCATTGACTTTTGGGGAATTTTGGTCAACCATGACTTTTGAAGTTTTGAATCATCAATATATGATATGAGAAGTCATTTGATCAAGGAAAATCAAGAAAATCAATCAAGAATCAAAAGTCAAAAATTTGACTTTTCATACTTAGAAAATTTTTCTAAGTGTTTTTCATGGTTTTTTCCAAACTTTGGAAGGGAATTTCTCAAAATTTCACCTACAAACTGAAAAAAACTTCCAACATGAAAGTTGTAGATTTTGATCCAATAAACAACTTTGACACATATAAATTTTTTCCATAAGATCAACCATTTAAGAGATATGGTGCTTCAAAGTTGGTACTTTTTGAAAATTTCACTTAAAACTTCATTTTCTTCAAAGTTCATGGATCTTTTTCACCCATTTCCTTAAAGGTCTTGAAGAAACTTTCAACTAGGGTTTTGAAGTGTGTAACATGAGCTTTCCAAAATGTCCAAGAGCATGAAAAAATATGGAGTGTAGCTATGGTTTTGAATTTTGCCATTAGTGAACTTTTCACTTGAAATTTCAAGTCATTTTGCCAAAGTTATGAACCAAATTGCCAAATGGACCAAGTAATGATGCATAGAGGCAATAATTGGAGATATTTTTTCTGATTTGAGACAGATGGGAAAGAGATAAGAAGCTTGGCCAAAATAACCATGGTTTAGTTACTTTAACCATTTGCATTTAATGTGAAAGATTCCATTTTATCTCTTAAGCCAAATCACCATTCTTTGAGCAAGTTGCAAAGCTTTGTATTCAGAATCCATGGCCTATAAATAGAGGTCATTACCTCATTCAAAATCACACCAAAACCTCATAATCATAGGTTTTCTCTCTTCTTTCTTAAGTTACAAGTTTCATGAGTTTCAAAGAGGGAGAATTGCAATTTCCATCTCTTGCAATTTCTAAGCAAAGTGAGGGTTCTAACATCCCATAAACATCAAATGTGAAGTGTTTGATCCATCCACACACCCCAAAAACACCCAAAACTCAGAATCACTACCTCACTTCCATAATTGCATAACCTAAGCCTTATCATGCCAAAATCAATTCCAGGTCATTTCTATCCAAACTAACACTTCAAACACCATCCATATACTTCATATGAACTATCCAAACAATCATCATCAACCTGAAACATCAGAATCATCAAGCTCGATTCTCACTTGCTCCTACTGCAGATCGGGTTCCACCAACTGATCCAGATGTTTTCAATCCACTCCAAGCATCCAGACACCTTCCATATGGTCCATTGAAGCTATCCAGATCATCAAACAACTTCTGTAACACCTCTACTGCAGAATTCGATTCCCAGTTTGGCCGTTTTTGAAGGTAAGTCACTTGAACTTCAAACTCATATTTGCACGCATCATAAATGAAATATTGCTTTGCCATCATGTTTCTGCATACATATGGATCATTAACCCTCAATCAATTGCATCATAACTTGCACATACACGATTTCAGATTGAATCATAGAATTAGGGTTCTTCGTGTTCATCAGAAAATTAACCATCTTAGAGCAAAAATAAATGAAATTAAATGGTACCATCATGTTCCTGGTGAAAAATCGAGCAAGATAGGCTATTCACTTGATCAAAACAACACAGTTTTAGAGATTTTCAAATTTCAGTTGGGATTGTGTTCTTGGCGCGTTTTTTGGTTCAGAAATTTCAAATATCAATTTCAAAATATAATTAAATGAACGCGTATGTTTAACAAGCCACAAGCGTGGCTCAGTTGGTCCATGTTTTGGTCTGCAAGCGTGGGTGCGTGGGTTCAAACCCTTGTGGAGACAAAACCAATTTTTTAGCACCTATTTTCTTTCATTTTCTTCACAACTTTAACATTTAATTTAACCAATCAAATTAATTTATTTTCTCTTCATTTTTTACACACCTCTTATTTAATATACATATTTTGACAATATCAAAAAAAATCACAAAAAAAGATTTATTTAATGTGTTTTTAATTAGGTTTAAAATGATACATTTTAAGTGTTTTTAAATACTTTAAATATTGTTTTTCATTTAATTTTCAAACCTAATCACTTGTAAATACTTTTTTGATCAAACCCTAATCACTTAGGTCTTAATTAAAACATTAAAACTTGTTTTAAACTTAATTAAGTTGACTTTTGTCAAATTCAAATCGTTTTAAAGCGAGCGATCGCGATTCTTTTCAAAAAACGATAAACCATTTCTTTTTGAAATTATTGATTAAATCTTTTTAATTGATCAAATGATTTTCAAAACGAAGTGGGGCCTCTCGAATATTAGAGAGTATAAGACCCACTCTTTTTTTTCCTTTTACAGTTTTTCTTTGTACAGAAAACTTTTTCAAAACAATACTTTTCAAACTGTTTTTTAAAACAATAAATCTCACATCTTTTTTTTCAAAACCATCCACCCTGTTTTATGTAAATAAAACAGGGGCCTCTCGAATATTAGAGAGTGTAAGTCCCATTTCTTTTCTTTTTTGTACAGTTTTTCTTCAAACAGAATAAACTCTTTCAAAACAAATCTTCAAACAGTTTTTCAAAAGCGAAACCTCGCGTCTGTAAATAAACAATCAACGATGTTTTGTAAATACCACGGGCCTCCACGTAGGTATAAGTCCCAAGCCCTTTTGTACATACCCATTCCTGTACATGAAATTAGGTATTTCATTGTACACACACATTTTTGTACATATCTTAATTTGTTTTTTAACTTTGAATAACAAACCAAAAATGAAGGTTTCTTTAAATCTTCCCAAAAATATACCATGGGCCTCCATGTAGGTATAAGTCCCAAGCCTTTGTAAATACCTGTTTACATAGCTTTGAATAAATTCAAGTGGACCTCTCCCCGAGTATGAGTCCCGAGCCCCTGTGTATACAAATGGATCATGCTTACAGGTATATTTCCTTCATAAACTCCATTATATACACACACTTTGTCATATATATATAATTGTTCATACCTGTTCATGTTTGTTCATACTTGTTCATGTTTGTTCATATGTGTGATATGTGTGCTTGTTCAACTTAGTACAACACTAGGTTCCCCATAGCCTCCTATTGGGCTTCGTGCAAAGAATCTCCACTAGTTTAGGTTAGGACATAGAGTATGGTTTCCCGGTGAAATCGCTCTAAGAGCTCAAACCAACTATACCATGCCTCCCCTTGGGCTTTGTACAAACGAGTGACCCTCCCATAGCCTCCTCTTGGGCTTACAATGCAAGGACCCTGGATTGTCCCTCCCATAGCCTCCTCTTGGGCTTACAATGCAAGGACCCTTGGATAGCCTCCTCTTGGGCTTCGTACAAGGACCCACGGGCTTCTTATAAGCATCCCCCAATATCCAAATCAAAATACCCTAGGAGATTAGACATTTTTCATCTCTATACTAGGAGTATCTCTTATATATCATCACAAACAATCAATCAATCAAACTTTTTTGCCACAAGGCTGGCTAATCAATCAAATTTCTTTTTGCCACAAGGCTGGCTAATCAATCAAACTGTTTTACCACCGTACTGGATGATTAATCAAAGTTTTTGTCACAAGGCTGACTTCATTGAAACTTTTGCCACAAGGCTGGCTGATTAATCAAAACTTTTTGTCACAAGGCTGACTTCATTGAAAGTTTTTGCCACAAGGCTGGTTAAACAAACAAAAATCAAATGGATGTATGTGATGATATAGATTAGATACATCTAGCATTTAGACGACATTTGTCTATTTTCCTTTGCTTCCACTAGCATAAGTGGGAACTACGATTGCTCTGACTTTCTCAACATCCCTTTGAGAATACGTAGGCACAAGGTCGATCCTTGGAGAGCAAAATAAAACAAAACTTCTCCCTCAAACCATTCAAACCTTAGCACCCGTAGACCCCGAGCTACAGATGCTCTGATTCCCTCTAGGGGATATGTATGCAGAGGATCGCGATGATCTTTGCGAGCATAATCAAACAAACACCTTAGGTCCCACCTATTCCACAAGAACCTCCACCATAACATGGAATGAAAAACAAAGCAAAGAAACCTATAGAGTACTATAGATACGTTGGGTGCTAATACCTTCCCTTCGTATAACCAACCCTCTTACCCAAGATCTCTCCCCCCCACTTTTTAGGTTATTGCAGCTTTTTTCCTTTTCCTCCTTTGGAAATAATAAAAAGTTTGGTCCGTACAAAAGAAAAATCATTTTTTTTGAGCACTCGAGCCCAAAGAAGGCATCAGGTGTCTCATCCCGAAAAAGGACAAACGATTTTTCCCCGCGACAGATATGAGAATGGGCTAAGACTTGGTTGGATTATTCCTTCGTCGAGCATGTCCTGCACCATTTTTTCGATTTGTTTTTTTGGATATGTGGATATCTATAGGGTTTCACCTTCACAGGTTGTGCTCCTTCTTTCAATAATATCTCATTACTCAATTCTCTCTTGGGAGGTAGTACTTTAGGTATTTGAAAGATCTCTCTGTATGTATGCAACAATGTACTCATTTTTGGTTCAAGTTTAACTGGCATGCCATTCCAATTGTCCTCTATAACAGCAGGATCAATCTTTTGTATAGTGAATAACTCACTAATTTCATCCATCTGGTGTAATCTCTTGAAGAGATTTAGCTGAGCTATGAACGACTTGTTGCCTACTTCGCCTTGCAATGTGACAAATTTTCCATCAAGATAGAATTTTAGCATGGATGTAGCATAGTCAGATACATGAGGTCCCAATGAAGCCAACCATGGTGCTCTTAAGATGACATCATCCCCTGCTACAGGTAAGAGATATGCAGGCAAATTAATCTCAATGTCCTATATCTTCAAAGACAGTTTCTTGACCACACCTTCAGTTTTCATGTTCCGTCCATTACCAACCAGAACCTTGCACCCTTTAGTTGGTTCCACAGCCAAATTTAGGCAATGTACAATATGTGGTTGAATAAAGCTGTTTGAACTTCCTCCATCCAGCAAAATTGAAACACTAATAGGACTAATATTCCTGTAGCTCCGTGTAGAGCATTAAGAGATAAGTGATGCTTTTCCCTCTCTTCATTCTCTGCTATACTATTTGGGAATGATTCTCTAGGAGGATTAGGAATTTCAGGATCATCATTCAGCTCTAGTAACATCAAATGTTTGTTTGGACAACTATGTGAGAAAGAGAATTTGTCATCACAAAAGTAACACAAACCTTTATCTCTTCCTAATTGCATCTCTGCTGGAGAAATTCTTTTGATTGCAGGATTCTTTTGGAATTGGCTCATAGGTCTAGTTGGTGGTGTGGGAAGTAATGGTGGGTTGGGGGCTTTTTCGATAGCTTGTGTTTGGTCATTTCTAGTTGGAATGAAGTGAATTTTATTTTGGTGGTAAGGTGATTTCTATGGAGCAGACACAATATTCTTAGCAGCCAATTTTTCCTCAAATAACTTGGCAATAGACACAACTTTCACAATAGAAATAGGACAATGCATCATAACATCTCTAAGAATTTCCTCTTTCAATCCACTTACAAAATAATCGATTAATGCATCATTACTTAATCCATAAACACAATTGGACAATGTAGTAAATTCAAGATAATAATCATTAACAAATTTTGTTTGTTGTAGTTTAAACAACGATGCTCTCAGGAAATCATAAATTGGACCAAAACCAAGTTCAAGAGCTCTTGTAAAATCATTCCATGATTGAAATGGTTGAGATCTAGTAACCATTTGGAACTATGGAACAACTTCTTGTTCTAGATTAACATAAGCAATAATCAATCTCTCTGGATTTGGAGTATGATAGTAACCAAAAAAATTCTCAGCCTTAAAAATCCAATATAAGACATTCTTACCATTAAGCCTTGGAAACTCCAGCTTGATGTTGCGAACATGAAAAAGAGGTGGTGGATAAGCAGTCCCGACGATGATGAGGGAGATATTATGGATAACTGAGTCCCTGAGTTCGTGTTTCCATGGGTGACAACAAGAGCTTGCATTTGTTTCAACATCATCTCCATTGATTTCGAAAACTCAGCAAAGCGTGACTACGATGACTTTTGCATCATTTCCATTCGCTCAAAACGAGTTGCATTGGACCTTTCGTTCTGCTCTAGAACTTCGCCTTGGCGTTTTACCTCAGCTACAAGCTCCTTCAATCTGGTGTATTCGGCCATGGACGGAATGAAAGCACCAGTGTAATGTCAGTTCAAGAATATAACAGTACTCAAATATGATAAATGAAGGATGTATATTGATGGTAGAATGCAGTACGATTCAAATGAGGAGTATTATCATAAAAGGGAATACAATGCACCGAAGGAAAATAATGGGAAGAGACAATCCCGCAAAGGATAAGGTGAATTAGAGAGAGATGAGAGAGAATGATCTCATACAAACTCACACTCCATTCTCTGAGCTACCCACTACTAATATTCTCTCACTCACTAACATACTACTAACATACTGGGTCCACCTTGGATGCTTTCCTCTGATTCTATTGATGCGCCTCACTTCATTCTTCTTTGACATGTCATCATTCAATTCCTCATTCACATCACTTTTATCAATTGGGCACTTTTCACCCATAACATTGTCCCTATGTCCATTAGATTAAAATTAGTAAGACAATCTATGCAAATATTACATTTTCTATTTGACATTGAGGCTCCTTCTTTCTTTTCAGTTACACTTGCAATGGCATTGAAATCACCTGCAATCATTCACATATTAGAAATTATCTCTGAAATCTTTTTCAAGTCTTTCCATAAATCTTTCCTCCTATCTTCATTAGGGCTCGCATAGATGGCTGTGAGCATTCAACTTCTCCTATTTGAAACTCTAACTTTAACATGTATAAACTGAGCATTTTCGAAAATCATGTCAATGCTGAGATGATTGCCATTCCAAAATACTTTGTGTCCCTCTTTTATAATTAATTAAATAGAATAAATCCAAACACAAGCACCGCTATATAGTTTAATTGTGAGAGGTACAATAGCTAATTAATTATAAAAAAAACTTTAATTTGGATTTGTTAGTGATAGGCAATTAACTAGTAAAATAGTAAAATATTTGTGCGTCTATACTGATTAATTTATTTGATATGATATAAAATATATTTAGATACGCATGTAAAATTTGAAAGGAGCTATTTAATTTTAAAATGAATAATGATCATATAAACTCAATTATATTAAATAATCTTACAAAGAGAAAAAAATGAAGAAAGAAAAAAATTAACATTTAAAAATAAAGATAATTGTTGATTAAAATAAAATAGATATTATCTTGACCCATGAGATGAAAAAGTAGTTGTTTGCACGACTAATAAGTATTATTCAATTTGACACGGTATAAAATATATTTAAAGACACATATAAATTTGAAATTAGTTACTTAATTGTAAAATAAATAATCTATCATATATGAAAAGTCTACCATTTCCTCATCTCTTAGCTATGCCACATCAGCCTCTCTTCTCACAAAATTCCACATCATTCCTTTCCCATTGTAGGATTGAACTTTAAACCTCCAACCTCTCATGATCTCGCAGTTACAAATTATTTACTTTCTCTGGTCATTCACATTCACAACTGCTTACAGCACTAATGACCTCATATAATGCTTCTGCCTTCCAAGCCCTCCACCTTCGACGTTCCAAAACACTTCTTTCATTATTATATATAACCATCATACTTTCACAGTATCTATCATGTTCATCAAACCTAATCGTGGAAAATTTTGGTTTATACTATTTTTGCAATTACAGCCATTCCCACGACTATTCATGTGGAAAATTTTGGTTTATACTATTTTTGCAATTACAGCCATTCCCACGACTATTCATGGACAAACCGGAATTTAACATTTTTTTCTTTCTTTTCTTGATAGAAAACATCTTTCATGTTATTTGCAGGTTGAATTTGTAGTGTATCATTCTGAAGTACTAATTGGCGTTTCATGTTATTTGCAGGTTGAATTTGTAATGTATCATTCTGAAGTACCAATTGGCGTCACTCCATAGTATATGGTTCGTTTTTTACATGGGTTGTTTCCAATCCCTATTTTCTATTTTTTTAGTAACAATTTAAATATTGTCCTAATATGTGTTTTGGATTTTTTTCTGGTGCAGACAGTAGAAAACATCGTCTATACGATTCGTTTGAAATAAATATTTCTCTTTGACTGTCCCGAAAGTTTGAGCTGTAGAAGTAGAAATCAAGTTGGCTGGTGTCAATATACAATGGAGAATCTGCTTGAAATTACTGGGTTAGGCTTGCGCAAGTTTTGTCAAAAATGTAGATATTATACTATGTAAATAACATGATATTTTATATTAATTCATAGAATGAACTTTAATTTTTTATATTTTAAGTGCAAATATTAATAAATAAATCTTAATTGATTGATTTTATGTTTGAGTGATATTTATATTAAATCTTAGTAATTATAGAAATTGTAGATATTATAATATGTAAATAAGATAATATTTTATATTATTTCATAGAACTAAAGAATATTTTAGTTAGGTCAAATTAAGAAATTGAGGTTATCAATATATACAAAGTTAGTTTTATAAAATATTATTGATATTTATTTATTATAAGGTTGAACAAAACAAAAAATAAAGATAAAATATTACAAATTAAAAATGTATACATAATTTTAAATTTATAAGAAAATAGAATCAAAGAGTAAAGAAAAAAACATTATATTTGTTTAGGTAAATAAAGAGTTTTGAAATGAAAAGACATAAATCATTTACCTATAAAAAAATTAAATATCATAATCATTTTACTTGATTGCAACTTTAATTTTTGATTTAATCTGATTGCGACTTTTGATTTATTATTTTTAATTTTTTGATTTAATGTGATTACAATTTTTAACTTCTTATCCATAATAATCCAAGCATTATGATCGATTTGAACTGATTTTAAAGAATGGTTTGTTGAAATAATGAAGCAGCACACCTATTTTCTTGATATGGAAATAATTGGTATATTATTGCAAATTTTAATAAATAAATTTCATTGATTAATTGATTTTATCTTTGAATGATATTTATATTAAATCTTAGTAGCTATAAAAATTATAGATATTATAATATATAAATAACATAATATTGTATATTAATTCATATAACTAAAGAATATTTTAGTTAGGTCAAATTAAAAAAATTAAGTTTATCAATATATATATATATATATATATATATATATATATATATATAAATATATATATATATATATATATATATATATATATATATATAATTTATAAAGTTAGTTTTATAAAATATTATTGATATTTATTTATTCTAAGGTCGAACAAAAAAAATAAATATAAAATATAATAAAATATTACAAATTCAAAACATATACATAATTTTGAAATGTATAAGAAAATAGAATCAAAGAATAAAGAAAAAAACAGTATATTTTTTTAGGTAAATAAAGAGTTTAGAATGAAAAGACATAAATCATTTACTTATAAAAAAGTTAAATATCATAATTATCTTTAGTAATCATTGATCGATTGATTGCAACTTTTAATTTATGATTTAATGCATGTGATTGCAACTTTTGATTTCTTATTCTTTTAGTACTTACCATATGTATATTTAAATTATTAGATTTGAGAAAATATTATACTTTTATATCTTACAAAATTATATTGTTTTTACAATATTGTATGATTTACTTAAAAATAATATAATTTTGAGTAAATATTGTACTTTTGTATGATTTACCTAAAATTATCTAACTTTGTAAGATATAAAAGCCTTTTTAACGA
The DNA here is from genome assembly GCF_029867415.1 of Vicia villosa. Classification (NCBI taxonomy): domain Eukaryota; kingdom Viridiplantae; phylum Streptophyta; class Magnoliopsida; order Fabales; family Fabaceae; genus Vicia; species Vicia villosa. The sequence continues at coordinate 784,977 of NW_026705222.1, forward strand.
CCCATACCTTAAAATCTGTACGTTGGGAATAATTTAATTGATATAGAATCAATACATTAAAATCATATCAATTACTTACCAATATCTTAATTGGTATAAAATAAATATGTTACAAATATATTTAGTACTCCAATTATATTGATGTTGTATCACCAAAAATTGAGTGAATCATATTATCATTAAAAATTAATAAATATAATTTATCTCACTTGATTTCCTTCAAATTATTTAACAGAAACTTTCCAAAATAATGAATTTATCAACATAATTTTGAAACCAAATTTCATATGGTTAGAAGATTTTTAACCTCTCATTTAACAAAAGGATAAATATTATTAGATACATATTTTAATAAAATGTTTTAGGCATATCATTACTTTTATATATTGTATGGAGTTTTTTGATAAAAAATTCAGATATTATTATAAAAATAAAGTATATTTTCAAAATATTTAAAATACAACATGTGTCATCGTCATTCTCTGTATAGAAAAACTAACTACTATTTTCTATTTTCACTTTAATAAGATTTCTTACTAATACTACTAAATTATTTAAAATATAAAATATGAAAGTTATATATATATATATATATATATATATATATATATATATATATATATATATATATATATATATATATATATATATATATATATATATATATATAAATGAAATTTTTTAGAGATTATTAAATAAAATAAATATATTAGATCTATTGACTTTTTTAAAAAAAAAATATTTAAAAATAACTATGGGTGTTAATAAGCATAAGTAATCGAATGAAACATAAGTATTGTATGAATAAATAGTAATAGAATGAAACATAAGTAATGTATGAATAAGTAGTAATAAAATGAAACATAAGTAATATATGAATAAATAATATCAAAATTGTATGATATTTTTTATTAATCATACAATTTGTTTGTCATTTATAAAATTTAAAATTTAATTGAACAAGTTCATCAATAATCAATATATATATTTATCTATATATAATATAATATAATTGAAATATTACCATTAAAACTTTAATGGGTCAATTCTATCCAAATACAAAATAATATATTACGGATACACACGGGTAATTATATGGTACGCACATATGGTACTGATATTAACACATTTAATTAAATGTAATAACGAGAATAAGTTTACAATTGATCTATAGTTGGCTTAATTGCAACTTCGGTCCCCCTATTTTGTCTTTTTCTCGATTTTAGTCCCCCCATTTTTAAAACCACGATTTTGGTCCCCTTTTTGAGTTTTCTAATGAAAAAGAGACAGGAATAGGGACTAATTTTGCAGAAAAAACAAAATAGAGGGACGAAAATTGCACAGAAAACTTAAAAAAGGACTAAAATAGTGATTTTTAAAATAGAGGGATCAAAATCAAGAAAAAGACAAAATAGGAGGATTAAAGTTGCAATTAAGCCTAAATAGTTTTATAAATAATTCCAAAACAAAAATATTTATATATAGGAATAATTAACTATTGATTCAAATATTTTATATATGGAATAATATATTTGATTTGTAAATTGAGTTTAATCAATTATATTAAATATTTATTATTAATTGTATTATATAATTTGATAGAATATTTCTTCATTATAATTTGTCAATTTAAGATTTTTGTTATTATAAAAAAATTTAATTATCATCAAATATTTTTAAACAATGTTAAAATTAATTTATTTTTGTTTCAAAAATATCATCAAAATATTGAATATTAATAGAAACATGAAGTTACTGATAAAAAAATTGAATATTAACGGGAACATGTAGTTATTAATCATAATATTGAATATTAATATAATTTTTTTAATATTAATGGGTACATGAAGTTACTAATCAAAATATTGAATATTAAAGATAATATTAAATGGCATGTTAACGAGAGCATAAAGTTACTGATCAAAATATTGAATATTAACGAGAACACGAAGTTATTGATCAAACTATTGAATATTAACGGGAAAACAAAGTTATTGATCAAACTATATTGAATATTAACGGGAACATGAAGTTATTAATCAAAATATTGAATATTAACGAGAACATGAAGTTAGTAATCAAAATATTGAATATTAACGTGAGTATTAAATTACAGAGCAAAGTATATAATATTAACGGGAACATGGAGTTACTGCTAAAAATATTGAATAATAACGGAAACATGGCGTTATTAATCAAACTATTGAATATTAACAGGAACAAATTTGAAATATTAACAAAAATACGAAGTTAGTGATCAAAATAATGAATATTAATGGGAACTTGAAGTTATTGATCAAAATATTGAATTTTAACGGGAACATGAAGTTACTGAACAAAATATTGAATATCAACGAGAACACAAAGTTACTGATCAAAATATTAAATATTAAGGGGAACATGAAGTTACTGGTCAAAATATTGAATATTAATGGGAAATGAAGTTTATTGATCAAAATATTGAATATTAGTGGGAACACGGAGTTACTGATCAAAATATTGAATATTAACGGGAGCACGGAGTTATTGATTAAAATATTAAATATTAACGGGAGCACAAAGTTAATGATCAAAATTTTGAATATTATCGAAAACATTAAGTTACTATCCAAATTTTAAAAATTAACAGGAACAAATTTTGAATATTAACGGGAACACAAAGTTACTAATCAAAATAATAAATGTTGACGGGAACACAGAGTTATTGACAAAATATTGAATATTAACAGGAACATTAAGTTACTGATAATTTTTTTGAATATTAACGGAAACGAATTTGGAATATTAACGGGAACACGAACTTATTGATCAAAATAATGAATATTAACGGGAACAAGGAGTTACTAATCAAAATAATGAATATTAACAAGAACATGAAGTTACTGATCAAAATTTTGAAAATTAACGGGAAGAAATTTGAAATATTAACGGGAATACGAAGTTACTTATCAAAATAATGAATATTAACGGGAACATGAAGTAACTGGTCAAAGTATTTTTCTATTAATTATGCATTTTGAATGAATCATTATTATAAATGCAGTTTGTAGTGGTTTCTCATTGGCCTACAAGACAGAGCTGATAGTTTGAGATTGGGCTGATAGTTTGTAGTTATAATTGAGCCAAAATAATTAATTTTCTCCTTAGCTAGCAAAAAATAATCGATTCTCCTTAGCTGATAGTTTGAGATTGGGCTAATAGTTATCACTAATTGAATTATATAATTTGATTGAATATTTCTTCATTATAATTCGTGAATTTGCGATTTTAAAACTTTTCCTTCATTATAATTTGTTAAATAAAATATTACTATTTTTATAACTTTTTCAATTTTACCCAAAACTTAATCTTTTACTAATATCTTTTATTTTTCTCAATCACAATGCGCGAAAACGACGGGTACCTGTGCGAACGCACGGGTAAGACACTAGTGATCCTATAAAATCAATTTATTAAATAGCCATAAAAAAGGAGGTTTGTAAGATGAAGAAAAAAATTGACAATGAAAATAATTGTTGATTAAAATGAAATAGATAATGTCTGGATAGTGAGATAGTGACCTGTGAGATAAAAAGTTAATTATTTTCACGACTATTGAGTATTATTCAATTTGATACAATATAAATTATATTTATATACACATATAAAATTAAAATCAATTACTTAATTTTAAAATGAATAATAATTATATAAAATTAATTTATTGAATGATCATTATAAAAAAGAAACTATAAGATGAAGAAAGAAAAAAAATTGACATTTGAAAACAAAAATTTAATCTCTCAAATAAAGACAATTGTTGATTAATATTAAATATATATTATTCTAATAGTGATCCGTGAAGTAGAAAATTAGTTGTTTGCGCGACTATTGAGTATTATTCAACTTAATACAATATAAAATATATTTATATATACATATCAATTGAAATGATTTATTTATTAATTATAAAATAAATAATAATTATATAAATTAAATTGTATTAAATAAATTATAAAAAAAAGAAAAATATATGAGATGAAGAAAATAAAAAGAATATTGATATTTAAGATTTTTTTTTTGAAAATAAAAATAATTGTTAATTAAAAATAAAATAGATAAAGAAAAACACTTAAGAAAGAGAAAGTTGATTTGAAATGAATGGGAGAGAAATTAAATGGAATGTATAAAATTGCATTGCTACTTGTCAACAACACATGTTGAATATTAGTATGAAATTATTGGCCATTTCAAACAATAATATATCCTTTTTTTTAATAGTGTAATAAAGTGAAACAGATAAAGACATTTTAGTAAACCTGGTAGCATATTCTATTATTTGATAAATATCAATATATCATTATTGATATATAGATGATTTTATTATGGTCAAGATGTTGTTTTTATTAGGAAAAGCAAAAAGGCACAAAATGATATACTTACTCCTTAAGCTACAATCCGACATGGTTGCTGCTAAATTTGTGATGCCACGTTCACGTAGCATTATGGCATAAGTTGTGCCACGTAAAATAAAGTAGTGCCTCCTAGCTAAGTTCTAGAAGGTGATTACAATTTTTGAATCTAACATTGCTTTGTGTAATTTAAATAACATGAGATTTTTTATTAAAGACTTGATTTATACACCTTCTGTTGTTTTAAAATAAGGAAAATTCTTTGGTCACCTCCCAACCTTCTAGGTCACCTCTGGTGAAAAACTCAAACTACCATTGACTTCGGAAATGTATTTCCGAAAGAAAATTTCTTTACCCACCTCCCTATGGGGGGTCACCCCCAGCGAAATTCCCAAACTACCCCTGCTTCGGAAATGAACTTCCGAAGCGCTTTTTTTTTAAAAAAAATTTCCTTGATTCGGAAGTTCATCTCCGAAAACACCTCATGGGGGGTGCGTTCGGAGATGAACATCCGAAAACACCTCATGGGGGGTGAATTCGGAAGTTCATTTCCGAATTATGCAGAAACTGTGTTTTTTTTTTATGTTTTTTCTTAAACGCAACCGCATTTTAATTAAACGTTACCGGCAAATAAAATAAACAATAGATAGACTGAAAACACTAATATGATAAATAAACAAAAAAAAATACTAATATGAAAATATTATATACAAACCGAAATAAATAAAAATAGTGTGCTAAATATACAATCCAAAATCAAAAAATGAATAAACCCCACCACTACTGGGTGTGCCTAACCCGCTCACCCTGGGCCCTCCTCTGCCGCCTGTACCCCGCCGCACGGCTCGCATCAGTGACGATCATCTCCATCACGGCGACTGCCTCTGGTCCGCCCTGATGAATGACACCTCGATGCAACGCGTCCCGCCCAAGCATCTCTATCCGCTGGCAGATCGGAAGGAGATCAATGGCGTGGTCATCCTCCGCCTGCCGGTTCTCCAGGATCTCCTCGTGTGCTGGCCTAGGAGCGCCGGGAACGTCGGGTCTCAAGAGAGGATGGGACACCCGGTAGAACCATGTGACGTACCCCTCCACACTGTGCCAGTCCTGGGTGACCCGCATGCGACGGTACTCCTCCGGTACCACATGATGCTGCCACTCCTCCCATATGGCAGTGAGCTGCACTCTGGTCACTGTGTTAGGAGCAGCCTCGAAGGTTGACCTGGGTATGATCTGCACGAACCCAAACTGCCGCATGCACCGCTCCGGGAGATACCGGACCATGATGCCGGTCCCGCATGCCAACCAGCCTGAATATAGAGCAACCCCGTCGAAGGGGACAACCTGAGCATAGTCGGCGAACGGCCTCCAGGTGACGTCGTCGTGCATCGTGCGGTCCAGGTACAGGCGGTATGGTCCCACCGCATCGTTCCCCCTCTGGAGGGCGTATCTGGCGGCCCTAGGCATGGCGTCAACGTACGCAGGATCGATGTGGAAGCCGTGGATGCGGGAGAAGTAGGAGATGATCCAGCTCTGAAACACAAATACGATAATGTATTAAAAATAAATACGAAACATAAATAAATAAATAAATACGAGAATGTGTTAAAATCAAACGTACCGTAAGCAGAGTGCAGGATCCGACCAGCTGCCTCGTCCTCCAGTTGGAGGCCTCATTCAGCTTCTGGTAGAGATATGCCAGAGTAGCTGCCCCCCAGTTCCACTGGTGAACGGTATCCAGGTCCATGAAATAGCGGAGGTAGGCCACGTCGACGTACCTGGCGCTCTTGTCCACAAAGCATGCAGCGCCTACCACATGCATGTACCAGCACCGAAGAGCGCAGCCGCGGTGGTACTCCCTGAATAGGTCGTTACCCTCCTGCTCGGCCTCGACCGCCGCGTCCAGGTGGAACTCAAAATAGAGGCTCAGTGTGTTGAACCGGACATGAGGCCCAGAAGTCGAGACGCACTCCAGGTGAGCAACCTCGTGCGGCAGGCCCAAATAGTGCATCATCCACTCAATGGCCTCGACCCTCTGGATCCTGGAGTGGTCCAACAGCGGCCCCCTAATAGGCAGGTGGAGAAGACACTGGACGTCATGCAAGGTGATCGTCAACTCCCCCACCGGCAAGTGGAAAGAAGACGTCTCCTTGTGCCAGCGCTCCACAAATGCCCCCTGCATGCCGGTGCTGATGGTGGTGTACCCGGTCATGCAGAGCCCGCAAAGCCCTGAACCTCGCACATGGTCGTTAAACCACTGAGCTGCTGGTTTAAACAGACCGAAAATCTTCCTGGAGTGGTTCACCATTTTCAATGGCTCTCTCTCCTGTTACAAAAAAAAACAAATAAGCGAGAAATAAACGGTAAAATTATAAAAAATGGTGACAAATAAACGGCTAAGTTAAAAAAAATACCTCTCCCTCCTAGATCCGCCGAGCGACGTGATCCTGGTAGTGAATCAGCAGGGAAGTGTCAAAAGGCCCTCCCGGAAAGCTATCCACCTCCTGCTCCTCCTCCTCCCCGACTGGAGGGTCAACATCCGGTATGACCTCCTCCTCCTCCTCATCCTCATCCTCCTCCTCTCGCTGGCGGGAAGAAGATACCCGAGCCAGCCTACTCCTAGAGCCTGAAGCAGATGAACTCTCCACCAAGTCCTGTGGAACGCGGACACGGCGTCCCCGTCCCTTCCCCCGTCCCTGGGTCGACGCCAGATGCGCCGCCGCCCGCTCGCGTCTAGCCGACGCAGTCTGGGACTCTCTCCCCTGTCTGATGCGTGCTGGCTGGTCTGACATGATCCTGTAAACAATCGAAATCGATTAATATGCGAGACAAATGAAAAAACAAAAAAAAATGAACTTCTGGTACAGTTCGGAAGTTCATTTCCGAAAACTGGGATGGAGGTGTTTTCGGAAATGAACTTCCGAAACACCCCCACGCAGAGCTTCTCTGCAACCTCCAATGGCAGACCCAAAAACCTAAACCAAATCCATTTTTTTGCCTACTAAACATCCTAATATCAGTACTAAGCTATCTTAATGTCATTTTTTCAGATTCTAAACACCCTAATATAGTTTAATCAAATAGATCTAAAACTTGAAAAAACAATGATAAACTTACCAATTAGTGTTTAATGATGAGTTTGGTTGAGTTTGGAAGAAGAGTTTGGCTAATTCACACTTGCTTCTGCAGAAATTTCGCCTATGGAAGTGTTTGATGATGATTAGGGTAAATGATTTGGGGGAGGGGGAGAGTTCTGCTTAATCTGCAGAACGCGTTTTATTTCGGAAGTTCATTTCCGAAATTGTTGTTTCGGAAATGAACTTCCGAAATAAGACACTTTTTTCAAAAAAAAGGCGCTTTCGGAGATGAACTTCCGAAAACACCTTTTTCATGCATTTCGGAAGTTCATTTCCGAAGTCAGGGGTATAATGGGGTTTTCACCAGAGGTGGACTAGAAGATAGGGAGGTGGCCAAAGAATTTCTCTTTCCGAAATGCTAGAAAAAGGTGTTTTCGGAGATGCATCTCCGAAAGCGCCTTTTTTTTTTCAAAATTTGTCATATTTCGGAAATGAACTTCCCAAAACCCCAATTCGGAAGTTCATTTCCGAAATACTGCGCGTTTTGCAGATTAAGCAAAACAGCCCCCCTCCCCCACTCATTTAACCCTAATCCTATTCTAAACTCAACCTCTCTTCAAAATTTCTGCAAAACGCAAGTGTGAAGTATCAGAGATTGCCAACATCTTCTTCCAATCTCAATCAAAATCATCTCAAACTCTATTAGTGGTAAGTTTAGTGCATTTTTTTTTCAATTTTTAGATCCATTATTATATCTCTATTAGGGTTGTTTAGGTTGTTTAGATCCATTAGTCAAACTCTAAACTGCTATTTAGGTTGTTTAGAATGAATAAAATTAGTTATGTTTTAGGATTTTAGGGTCTTCCATTGGAGGTTGCAGAGAACTTCTTCGCAGGGGTGTTTCGGAAGTTCATTTCCGAAAACACCTCCATTCCCAGTTTCGGAAATGAACTTCCGAAGTGTATCAGAATTTCAATTTTTTTTAGTTTTTTCTGTTGTCTCGCATATTAATCGATTTCAATTGTTTTCAGGAACATGTCAGGCAACCAAGCACGCATCAGACAGGGTAGAGAGACACAGACTGCGTCGGCTAGACGCGAGCGGGCGGCGGCGCAGCTGGCGTCGACACAGGGACGGGGGCAGGGCCGGGGACGACGTGTGCGAGTTCCCGTGGAGATGGAAGAGGGTACTTCTACATCTGGATCGAGGAGTCGGCTGGCTCGGGTATCTTCTTCCCGCCAGCGAGAGGAGGAGGAGGAGGTGACAGTGCCATACCACGAGGCGGAGGGGGTACCAGATGTTGACCCTCCACTCGGGGAGGAGGATGAGCAGGAGGACAGCTACCCGGGAGGGCCCATTGACACATCCGTGCTGATTACCTACCACGATCACGTCGCTCGGCGTATTTGGGAGGGAGAGGTATTTTTTATAATTTGCCCGACTACATTATTTAACCGTTTATAATTTAGACGTTTATTCAATATTTTCTTAACGGTCTATTTAACATACGCTTTTATTTGTTTTTTTTTGTAACAGGAGAGAGAGCCGTTGAAAATGGTGAACCACACCCAGAAGATTTTCAGTCTGTTTAAACCGACTGCTGAGTGGTTTAACGACTCGGTGAGAGCTTCAGGGCTTAGTGGGCTCTGCATGACGGGGTATACCACCATCAGCCACGACATGCAGGGGGCTTTTGTGGAGCGGTGGCACAAGGAGACATCTTCTTTCCACTTGCCGGTTGGGGAGATGACGATCACCTTGCATGATGTGCAGTGTCTTCTCCACCTGCCGATTAGGGGGCCACTGTTGACCCACTCCCGGATCCAGAGGATCGAAGCCACTAAGTGGATGACGCTCTATTTGGGTACGGAGCCCGAAGTTGCTGACTACGAGTGCATCACGACATCTGGGCCTCATATCCGGTTCATCACACTGAGCCGCTATTTCAAGCACCACCTGGATGCGGCGGCCGATGCCGAGCAGGCGGGTGACGAGCTATTCACAGAGTATCACCGTGGCTGCGCTCTCCGGTGCTGGTACATGCATGTGGTAGGCGCTGCAGTCTTTGTGGACAAGAGTGCAAGGTACGTCGACGTGACCTACCTCCGCTATTTCAAGGACCTGACCACCATTCACTAGTGGAACTGGGGGGGCAGCTACTCTGGCATACCTATACCAGAAGCTGAATGAGGCCTCCAACTGGAGGACGAGGCAGTTGGTCGGATCCTGCACACTACTTACGGTACGTTTCATTTTAATTGTTTCGTATTATTTATGTTTCGTATTTATTTTTAATACATTATCGTGTTTGTGTTTCAGAGATGGATCATCTCTTACTTCTCCTGCATCCATAGCTTTCACATTGATCCTGCGTACGTTGACGTCATGCCCAGGGCCGCCAGATACGTTCTCTAGAGGGGGAACAATGCGGTGGGACCATACCGTGGGTACCTCGACCGCACGATGCACGACGACGTCACCTAGAGGCCATTCAGCGACTACACTCAGGTTGTCCCCTTTGACGGCATCGCTTTATATTCTGGCTGGTTGGCATGCGGGACCGGCATCATGGTCCGGTATCTCCCTGAGCGGTGCATGCGTCAGTTCGGATTTGTGCAGATGATACCCAGGTCACCTTTTGAGGCTGCTCTCGACACAGTGACCCGAGTGCAGCTCACTGCCATATTTGCGGATTGGGAGTATCATGTGGTACCAGAGGAGTATCGTCGCACTCGGGTCACCCAGGACTGGCACAGTGCGGAGGGATACGTCACATGGTTCTACCGGGTGTCACATCCTCTGCTGACACCCGACGCTCCTGGCGCTCCTAGGCCAGCACACGAGGAGATCCTGGAGAACCAGCAGGACGAGGATGACCACGCCATTGATCTCCTGCCGATCTGCCAGCGGATAGAGATGCTTGGTGTAGCAACCTGCCTTGAAATTTATAACTTAGAGAGTCGCCACCTATTCTGAAGGGCGAATAGGAAACCCTACGCAGTATAGAGATCAGGGTAAGATACCATATTCAGGTCGAGGGAAGGTGTTAGGCACCCTCAACCCTTTCCTAAAGGCTAACACTTAAAGATAAAGGTTTACGGCAAAACATAAAGAAAGATGACAGACAGTAAAATAGGGTTAGAGGCTAATTATTTGAACATGATTAGGGTTTGAAGGAAGGGGGACTCGCCTTGTTGCCAAGTGCCTACGTATCTCCTTATGGAGAATCAGAGTCAACGTAGTTCGGGGACAGGGTTGTACGCCTTGAATTTGATTTGATATGGTTTGGAGGCTTTTTGAATGGCCTATCGTAGTTTTGAATAAGGATGAAAATCCGTAGTTTGATTTGAAGTGTTCTTGAATGTTTTGAGTTTGGGAAGTGTTTTAGGATGTGGGCGTACAACCCTGATTTGATATGTTACCGTTAGTTGCGATGATCAATAGGTTTAATCACCATAGTTAACGGATTGAATGAAGGATTGCTAACCATTCTAATCGATAGATTCGATTATCACGAATAGCAAATGAGTATGTTTTAAATAATTATTAGTTTATCGTTATCCCTCATAATCAATAGGTTTGATTATTACACGATAACGAATTGGATATGCTAATCATCATAACCAATAGATTTGGTTAAAACCATTTAGCAAATTAATTTGTATTTTGAATGAATTATTTTAATTAGAAGGAAATTATTTATCATGCTTAACTTACAACAACAAGTTGATTTTAGTCATTCTTATTCTAACTATATTTAATTTTATAATACTTTCCTCCATTCAAATTTTATTTTGGTTTACAAAAATAATAAAAGAACAAATAATTAACAAATTATATGATGATGATATATTTACTAGCATACTAAAACCATGGGTAATTGTTTACCATTATATTAGTAAGAATGGAAGAAAAAAAACACAACCAGTAGCGTTAACAGTCACGTGGAAACAACATGATCGCATATAACCATCTCAAATTGACGTCAAAGCGAACCGCAAAGACCCACATCATATGAATAAAACATAATAAATAAGAAATACATAAATTAGATCAACAACATGGACATTACATACTAGAGTGCATAATGTTATAGTCTTTGAAGTACTTACCTTAGATCCAATTGGATATTATTTTCCTGTATATCAACGCTAGCGGAAATATCAAGAGGTGGTCATCCAGCAGTCCAATTTGTGATGCGTTCTCGCAAACGGTGGTGGTTGATTCTTCTCAGTGGTGTTTAGGGGTGTAAGCGGGTCAAAAAAATCCAATTAAATCGACAATCCAAACCAAACCAACCCGAAATTAAACCGATTATTATTGGTTTGGTTTAAAAACCGAACCAAACCAATAAAAACCGATGTGGTTTGGTTCGGTTCTCGGATTTAGTTTTTAGGAACCGCCAATCCGATGAACCGAACCAATGGAAATAATGACGCTTTAAATATTTTATTCTACCCATCATTAAACTCAATTTTTTTATCGGTCCAACTATTATCCATCTTTGTTTACACTTCCTTCCTTTAAGCAAAACACGCATCTAGAATCAAACTCTAAAGCATAGACAATAGAAACCATAAGTCACAAAAGTTATGCTTTCACAGAACTGCTGCTCTTGCTGCCCACAACTATTGTTCCTTTCACTACTGTCATTATGATATGTTATGGTCGTCTTCTTCGTATTCAAGTTCTCTTTGTTAATTTTCATATATTTTTGTACCTTTTTTTTCTTCTTTTTCTTCATCAAAACTCATTTAGATCTTGTTACAAAATAGTTTTGATGTGTGTTTGAGGTGTGAAACATGTTAATGAATGTGTGTTTTGTTATATTCTATATGTTAAGCTTTGAAATCCCTTTCCAACTTTCTGATACTAAGTGTTAACTTTTATATTTGATAGGAAACTTGCAAAGGAAATGATGTCACTATTTCGTATGGAATAAGAGCAACTTGTAATTTGTTTGAACAAATATAGCATGAAACATATTATTTTAAAAAATAATAGTATAAAATACACCAAAAATACGATAATGGAGAATATACAGATGAATATAATGTTTAAAAAATAATAGTATAAAATACACCAAAAAACACGATAATGGAGAATATACGGATGAATATAATATTTTAAAAAATAAATATTGTAAACCGATCAACCAAACCAAACCAAACCGAACCAAACCGGTTAGTTTGGTTCGGTTCCATTTTTGAAAAATGTTGAAAACCGAACCAAACCAAACCGATGGAAATATCATTGGTTCGGACCTTTTTTCAACCAAAAACCGGTCCAACCCGATCCGATTACACCCCTAGTGGTGTTGGGTTGAAAGGCTCTTGCTCTTCTTCTTTCCTTTACCGGTCAAACAGACTCGAAGTGAACGTATTTACAGTGTTGGTAAAATTTGGCCTCCCCTAATGTCAAAAAATATCCTCTATTTATAATGTTCAAATTAGGGTTTTCTACACCTAATGGGCCTATTACCCAATTAACTTAATAATTATAAAAAGAAAAAAATCCTAATAATACTAATATTTAAATTAATACTAATAATCCTAATAATATTAATCCTATAAATAATAATAGTTAATAATAATAAAAATGATTATCCTATTAAAATTGATAATAATACTAATCAGTAAATATTAACTATAAATAATAATATTAAAATTAATTCTAATAAGACTTATCATTACCCAAAAAATAATCCTAATATATATATAATTATTAAAACCTAATATTACCTAATGAAAATCCTATTAATATTAACATTAATAATAAAAATTAATAACGCTAAATACTAATAATTAGTTATGATAAAAAAATAAAAAATAATAATCAGAACGAATGTTAGTAAAACCTAAAACACCCCAAAAATGGTAACCTTGTAATAATTGGGCCCCACGTTTGGGTCCTACGTCCCTGTTTTAACTCAACCTGATTTATAAGAGAGCAGGTTTGACAATAGAAATGTCAAACCTCATGACTCTTAATTTTGACCCTTGATGAGTTAAAAGACCTGAATTGATCGGGCAAATTTTGGGGTACAACAGCTGCCCCTGTTCAATCTTCTTAAACCTGAAGAGTCAGGTAGGCACGTCTGCCTATCGTGATCTAAAGGTAGAAGATGATTGAACACTGAAGTGCCCCGAAGTTTGCATTTGTTGGGGAAGAAGCTCTGTGGAAGATGGGCTTACAGATGCCACCCAATTATTTGACAAGATGCTTGTCTAGAGCATATGCTCTTCATATCGGGATCATATTGATTGTATATGAGGAGATATAAGGTGATGTCTTACGTAAGACTACCTGAAGAGGTTCCTGAATAGGGTATATCAAAGGTTGATGCGAAGAAGCTTAGGCTTTGAACAATGCTTAGGAAGAATGTCTTGGAGAAGACTAACTGAGGAGTTCTTTAAAAGAACTAGGTGTATCTTAGAAAAGATTAGATAAATATTTTAAGAAAGCTACCTAGAAAGGCATGGTGTGTCTTTAACAAGACTGTCCTAGATAGGCTGAGATGTGTCTTAAACAAGATTCACTTGGAGAGGTTTTTAGACGGAGATGGGATGTCTTAAACAAGATTAACCTAAAGAAGTTGAGACATGTCTTAAACAAGACTACCTAGAAAAGCTCCTAAAAGATATGAAGTATCTTGAACAAGATTACCTAGAGAGGTTTCTAAAAAGATATGAGATATCTTAAGCAAGATTACCTAGAGAGGCTTCTAAAAAGATGTGAGATATCTTAAACAAGGTTACCTGGAAAGGTTCCTATAAAGGATAAGATACGTTTTAAACAAAACTATCTAGAAAGATAAAGAGAACGGTATGTTTTAAACAAAACTAATCTAGAAAGATTCCTATAAAGGACATAAGACGTTTTAAACAAAACTACCTAGAAAGGTTCCTATAAAGGACATAAGACGTTTTAAACAAAACTACCTAGAAAAGTTCCTATAAAGGACATAAGACGTTTTAAATAAAACTACCTAGAAAGGTTCCTATAAAGGACATAAGACGTTTTAAACAAAACTACCTAAAAAGGTTCCTATAAAGGACACGAAATGTTTTAAACAAAACTACCTAGAAAGGTTCCTATAAAGGTCGTGGAACGTTTTAAACAAAACTACCTAGAAAGGTTCCTATAAAGGATACGAAGCATTTTAAACAAAACTACCTAGAAAGGTCAGGATATGTCTTAAACAAGACTGCTTGGAAAGATTTGGATGATTGTCTTGGACAAGACTACCTGGAGAGGTGAGAAATTCTTAGATTGCTTCTGGATTGCCTTTGAAGAAAGACTTGAAATGAGGTATTAGAATTGTGTCTGTTAAGATTGAATCGTTGATACGATCGTATTTGCACTGTAATTAGATGATAACATCTTTTTGATTATGGAATGACCTGAAAAGGCAGCGTTAGTTTTATGCAATGTCATGATGCATGTGTCATGTAATGAGATTCTCAATGAGAATTATGCATGTATGCCTATCCCACACTGCGGGATGTGAATAGTATAGGCGTGAGGAGATCAAATATGCAACAATGCTCTTTGTATGATGCTGGTATGACTTCCCGAATATCGGAAATTTTGAGGGATGTGCCCCTTGATTTGAAGGAGGGACCTTTCGAGGGAACTCGAATTTCACCATGTCTTGCCTGATATGCATTGCCCCAGTGTTTGAATTCTTGAAAGATATGCCCCATAGTCAATAGAATTCTGGATTGTATGCCCCTGTTCTAGGAAAACCCTCGGAACGTGGTTACCCCATCTAAGGGTCTTTATCAGGAATGATCGTCTTTGATTAGGCCAGTTTAGGGGTCTCCTTGATGCTAAGTGTTGGTTTGAATATGAAGCGGATGTTGAGTCATGCGTTTCGGTCGCGCCTGACGGATAGTGATTTGCTGGGTACTCAGAATGAGATGATGTCTTTTATAAGATTACCTGAAGAGGTCCTTGGAAAGGAACGTGAACTTGTCTTAAATAAGACTGAGCTTTAAACAAAGCTCGAAGGGATGTGTTGCGTAAAGGGTCAGAAATATTCCTATAGAGGATAAAGACCGTTTTTAGGAACGCGAGGTTTTGAACAAAACTCAGGGAATACATCTTGAAGAAGACTACTCTAGAAAGAATGGTGAATTGTCTTAGAAAAGACTCTGTACTTTAAATAAAGTTTGACAAGGTTTTTTTTGGAAGCGTAAGAGAAGTTTGAATATGTCTTAAAAGACTAACTGAAAATAGTTAAGAAACGTCTTACAGAAGACTATTTGGAAATGAATATATCTTAGAGAAGATTGTCTGAAAGGGTTTGAAAATAGAAAGGATAAGAAGGCGGGTCTTAAAAAGACTGTTTGGAAAAGGTTCCTAGAAAGGGTAAGAAGTATTTGAACACGTCTTAAAGAAGACTATATGGACAGATTGAAAAGTACCCTATAAATGTTCCTGAAAAGGATGCGAGAGTGGCATCGACATCATCTGATACTGAGCTACCTTTGCAACGTGCCCCCAGGTAATGGGCTTACCCCATGGGCTATTCAGCGTCCTTGAGAGATTCCATGGATCTTGATTTGATTGCCCCATGTAAATGGGATAAATGACGAGTTACGCCCCGTGTGCATTTCAGCTATCTCAGTCATGTGTGAGAGATGCTTCTTCTTTTGACAAGCTTTTAAAAGCTACTTCGTCAGTCAGTAGGATTTTTAGACATTAACCATGCCCCATGCAACTTCTCCCTGATGTTAACATTTAAATCTATATAGACAAGTGTACTTTATAATGAAATGCAAATGCATACGTCTGTCTTGAAAGTTTGAAAACATTTTTTTTGAGTAAAACAAAGTTTTTTTTTTTTAAGAAAGTGATATCAACTCAAGAGTTATAGTAGACCTTAAGGAGTCAGGATACCTTTGGTAACGATATGCTTTCGAACTAACCATGCTTCAGTTAGGACTTTTAAAGGTTGTAACGTGGCCTGGTTCACGGTTTAAAGAAACAAAAGATAAAGGCTCAAAGTTTATTTGTACCCATCCCAATCTTCGTGATGTTCTCCAGTCCTATGCTCAGTTAGCTATGCATTTAGTCTCCAAAAGAATTTGGGAATTGTGACATTGACATTTATGATGGTTCAAAAACCAAAGGTTTATCTGCAAAGGCAGTCATTCTCCTTTTTGTAGTATTTTCCTTTTGTCGAAGGTACATAGTAACCTTTTCGACTTTGTTATCCCTGACTTTTTCTGAACTGTTTGTTTTAAAACTACAGTTAGCGGGATGCCCCAATTTTGCCTAAGTCTCCTTAATAGGTTTTGACTTAGCAGGCTCTTGCATTGCTTTCTTTTTCTTTGAGGACATTGACTGCCGGTCTTAATGATGACGGAGAACCATCGGTGGTTATGTTCAAAGGAACAGTTTGGAATAATTAAGTTAACTGAGCAGCTACCCTACCCCAGGTTATATATTAAGGGTTTTATTTTATATGAAGGAAAACTCCTACTTCTTTAGGCTCAAAGGGGTTGACAAGGGATTAACATCCTTATATCTCCACTGTATTAGAATTGAAACAATGCCTGTACATCGTCAACACGGTCTGTTCGAAAGCGTACTATATGAGATTGTGGTATCGTTTTCGTCATTCTCCCTCTAAAGGTGTAAAACTTTCAGCGAGAGTTGAATATCACAAATGAGAAAATCGAGTAAAAACACAGTTTTAAATATAGTGAGAACACTAGGAATGAATCAAGACAAACGTAAGCAATGCATTAATGATTGTTGTAAAGTACATAGCATATGTCATAAGACTAATGTTTAAACAAACTGAAAGAAATTGCAAATGGAAACAAAACTAATGATCTAAGAAATCCTCCTTCTAGCCACCTATGGTGTTAGACTTGCTAGGATCTTCGAACTCAATGAGCCCTTCTTCAATCAAATCTTGGATCTTGTGCTTCAATGGACCACAATCCTCTGTATCATGACCAGGACTATCTGAATGATAAGCGCACCTAGCATGATGCTTGTACCCGGGAGCGGGGTTAGTCGGAGCTGAATATGGAGGCAGCAGAGTTATCAAGTTCTGACTGAGCAGATGTTGCAAAGCTTGAGACAGTGGCATGTACAACGGGGTGAATGATCGTTTTGGCTTGGACCTCCAGGTGCGTTGGCCACCCTGGTGCTTTTGCTGATCCCTTTGTTGTAATACTGGTGTCTGATTAACCAGGATCGCTCCAACAGTGTTGGGTTCCCTTTTTCCGTCATATGACTTTTTTGTGTGATAGGAACCTGAGGGTGCCCCTTGTATCTTCCCATTTTTTATCCCATCTTCAATTCTTTCGCCAATGACTACCATGTCCGAGAACCCCGAAGATGTGCATCCGACCATCTTGTCGTAGTATGGTCCTTGCAAAGTGCTCATAAATATGTCCACCAGTTCTTTGTCCTTTAGGGGAGGTTGGACTCGAGAAGCCATTTCCCTCCACCTTTGGGCATACTCCTTGAATGATTCATCCTTCTTATGTAACATGTTTTGTAATTGCATCCGATCGGGTGCCATGTCCAGGTTGTACTTGTAATGCTTTAAGAAGGTGTTGGCCAGATCATTCCAGCTTCGGACAGAAGACTTCTCTAGTTGCATGTACCAGTCAATAGACGCTCCGCTCAAACTTTCTTGAAAGAAGTGTATCATCAGTTTTTGATCGTGAGCATAAGCAGCCATTTTTCGCACATACATGCGCAAGTGATTCCTCGGACATGTGAGTCCTTTGTATTTCTCGAAGTCGGGAATCTTGAATTTGCGAGGGATAGTCAAGTCTGAGACCAAACTCATTTCGAAGGCATCCACATCAAAGACATCGTATCCTTCTATCACTTTTAGTCTCTCCTCCAGTGCCTTGATTTGTTCACTACCCTTGGAGTCTTCCCTAGAGTTAGGAATAGACTGTTGTGTTTGAGGTACTTGGTCTGAGTTGTCCACCTCTTGCACTCCGTATTGTAGATCCAGGTAATCATCGTCCTTAGGGACATTGCTAGCAGGAATGCGCACTGTGCGGGTTGTCCCTTTCGTTTGTGGAGTGGGGACAAATCCTTCTTGGGAGGTTTCTCCTTTCTCTTGGAACTGAATAGTTCTCCTGACAGATCGGGCCTGAGATTTGTCCTTAGCGGGGCCAAAGCCTGAAACAAACCCTAGCAGCGGGTTTTCGTCATTAGGGATCTCATCCTGAACCAGGGCATCCCCAGACTGAACCTCTTTTGCTTTGTCTTGTTTGTCTAGGAGGGCCTTCATGAATTCTAGCATCTGAGCCATACCTCCTTTAACCTCTTCCACGCTAACCTTTAGTTGATCCACTTCCTCACGAAGGGCGGCTTGATTCTGTTCCAACTGATCCATTGATTTCTTCTGCTGAAATCTTGTTTGATAGTATGGTCGGGATGTTAGGTTATCCTTCCCAATGGTTCCTTGGTCTGGAGATAGAAGAGGAATCTTCTCTTAATGTCATGAAAATGATGTGTATGCCATGCATGATGCGTATGATATCCTTTTTTCTTTTTTTTCTTTTTTTTTGAATAAAAATACGACGCAAGAATGCACATGATGTATGATGAATGAAAAAAGAAATAACAAAAATAATGATCAACACAATATATGCATATAGCACAAATCACACAAGTTCATAGGTTCGACGTAGCGGCTCTTGGGAGCCAACCTTTTAATAGGGGGTGTTCTAGAAGGTCTCATGGGGTCGTTCGTAACCTCCGAGACTTTTTGTCTCTTTGGATTTTAGAACAACTCATTTTATCCATGAGGTTCGAATTTTTGGGGTAGGTTCTCGGAGAGATCAGCCAAGTATCCAGTCCTGCCCTCAACAAATTCAAGCCTCGTTTTGGACATTTCCGAATACTCAACCCACTCCGAGTGGAGTTATCAATGAGACTCGTAGGAGATTCATACTCCCCTATTGATCTCAAAGTTAACCCCCACACTTAGGGTTTTAACACAACATAATGCCAGCAGTGCATATAAAAATACAACAATTAGGCAATTAAATATAAATATATTAACAAAAACAATTAAATATAAACATATTATAAACAATTAAATATTTTTTAGATAAAAAACAAAAAATAATTGCAAACCCTAAAAAAAAGCGAATTAGCCAAACCCTAAAAAGTTGTCAAACCTAAACCCTGCCAAAACCTAAAACCTATAGGAGCATAGTATTCACCATTTAAGCCATCCCCAGCAGAGTCGCCAGCTGTAGCAACCTGCCTTGAAATTTATAACTTAGAGAGTCGCCACCTATTCTGAAGGGCGAATAGGAAACCCTACGCAGTATAGAGATCAGGGTAAGATACCATATTCAGGTCGAGGGAAGGTGTTAGGCACCCTCAACCCTTTCCTAAAGGCTAACACTTAAAGATAAAGGTTTACGGCAAAACATAAAGAAAGATGACAGACAGTAAAATAGGGTTAGAGGCTAATTATTTGAACATGATTAGGGTTTGAAGGAAGGGGGACTCGCCTTGTTGCCAAGTGCCTACGTATCTCCTTATGGAGAATCAGAGTCAACGTAGTTCGGGGACAGGGTTGTACGCCTTGAATTTGATTTGATATGGTTTGGAGGCTTTTTGAATGGCCTATCGTAGTTTTGAATAAGGATGAAAATCCGTAGTTTGATTTGAAGTGTTCTTGAATGTTTTGAGTTTGGGAAGTGTTTTAGGATGTGGGCGTACAACCCTGATTTGATATGTTACCGTTAGTTGCGATGATCAATAGGTTTAATCACCATAGTTAACGGATTGAATGAAGGATTGCTAACCATTCTAATCGATAGATTCGATTATCACGAATAGCAAATGAGTATGTTTTAAATAATTATTAGTTTATCGTTATCCCTCATAATCAATAGGTTTGATTATTACACGATAACGAATTGGATATGCTAATCATCATAACCAATAGATTTGGTTAAAACCATTTAGCAAATTAATTTGTATTTTGAATGAATTATTTTAATTAGAAGGAAATTATTTATCATGCTTAACTTACAACAACAAGTTGATTTTAGTCATTCTTATTCTAACTATATTTAATTTTATAATACTTTCCTCCATTCAAATTTTATTTTGGTTTACAAAAATAATAAAAGAACAAATAATTAACAAATTATATGATGATGATATATTTACTAGCATACTAAAACCATGGGTAATTGTTTACCATTATATTAGTAAGAATGGAAGAAAAAAAACACAACCAGTAGCGTTAACAGTCACGTGGAAACAACATGATCGCATATAACCATCTCAAATTGACGTCAAAGCGAACCGCAAAGACCCACATCATATGAATAAAACATAATAAATAAGAAATACATAAATTAGATCAACAACATGGACATTACATACTAGAGTGCATAATGTTATAGTCTTTGAAGTACTTACCTTAGATCCAATTGGATATTATTTTCCTGTATATCAACGCTAGCGGAAATATCAAGAGGTGGTCATCCAGCAGTCCAATTTGTGATGCGTTCTCGCAAACGGTGGTGGTTGATTCTTCTCAGTGGTGTTGGGTTGAAAGGCTCTTGCTCTTCTTCTTTCCTTTACCGGTCAAACAGACTCGAAGTGAACGTATTTACAGTGTTGGTAAAATTTGGCCTCCCCTAATGTCAAAAAATATCCTCTATTTATAATGTTCAAATTAGGGTTTTCTACACCTAATGGGCCTATTACCCAATTAACTTAATAATTATAAAAAGAAAAAAATCCTAATAATACTAATATTTAAATTAATACTAATAATCCTAATAATATTAATCCTATAAATAATAATAGTTAATAATAATAAAAATGATTATCCTATTAAAATTGATAATAATACTAATCAGTAAATATTAACTATAAATAATAATATTAAAATTAATTCTAATAAGACTTATCATTACCCAAAAAATAATCCTAATATATATATAATTATTAAAACCTAATATTACCTAATGAAAATCCTATTAATATTAACATTAATAATAAAAATTAATAACGCTAAATACTAATAATTAGTTATGATAAAAAAATAAAAAATAATAATCAGAACGAATGTTAGTAAAACCTAAAACACCCCAAAAATGGTAACCTTGTAATAATTGGGCCCCACGTTTGGGTCCTACGTCCCTGTTTTAACTCAACCTGATTTATAAGAGAGCAGGTTTGACAATAGAAATGTCAAACCTCATGACTCTTAATTTTGACCCTTGATGAGTTAAAAGACCTGAATTGATCGGGCAAATTTTGGGGTACAACACTTGGGCGGGACGCGTTGGATCGAGGTGTCGTTCATCAAGGCGGTCCAGAGGCAGTCGCCGTGATGGAGATGATCGTGACTGATGCGGGCCGTGCGGCAGCATACAGGCGGCAGAGGAGGTCCCAGGGAGAGAGGGTTAGGCACACCCAGTAGTGGTCGGGTTTATTTATTTTTTGTTTTCGGATTGTATCTTTCGCACACTATTATTATTTGGATTTGGATCGGCTTGTATATATTACTATTTTTATCATATTAGTATTTTCTGTTTATATGTCGCTTATTTTGTAACACCCCGTACATATATGTCTAGAATAATATGCGGTGATGCTATAAATGGTACAAGAAACATACATAAGCGATAAAGAAAAGAAATTAAAATCATATACAATTCAAATATCCAACTGAAAACGTATATGATTGGCTTGTCTTCAACAATGCACAGCGGAAAAATAACGTCTGACTAGGTCTTCCTGCCAATTACTTGTCCACGGTCTTCATGGCAGTCCATCAAGCAATCCATCTACTTCTAACCTGTTCCTGAAAAAATAATAATTGGAATGGGGTGAGATTACTAAATCTCAGTGAGTTCCCTTATCTTACGGGTTCGCTCGGTTCTACAAGGTGCATGCAAACAAACAGATTCACCGAGAATCCAGGTTTCCTCACGGTCAGGTACAAGTACAAACAAGGATACACCACCATTGGAAGTCCCTTAACTATCCAAGGAGGCGTTCAATAAGACAACAATTCACAATATGCAAACTCACATCCTTATGTGAGGAATCAAGGAGTTATACCCATCTGACTAGGCTACCTCTGCCACGTACCCTCGGTGAGTATCCAAGTACATATATGTCGAAAGACTTGCACAAGCACACCGCACGATGAATTCGGGTCATTCCTATATGGAATTCCACCCGAGATGAGTTAAGTTGTACCATTGCCTACGTGGCATTTACAACCTCATCACCAAGCACGCCAGTGAGTTACCAAGTGGGAAACGTCATTAAAGACCCCGGTCTTGCTTCCACTGCAATGGTATTCATCCTCTGTACGCAGGTGAGTAAACAGGTGCAATATGTCCTTTTCGACGTACAAGCCCACCGGGCGAAAGCCTAGTAACATTGTCTAATTGACGTTACTAGAGGCAAGTAATTCAGTGATTGCCTATATGGCATCACCCACTTACCATACTTATCACGCAGGTGAGTCACCAAGTGGGAAACGCCATTAAAGACCCTCACTTGCTTCCACCGCAATAGTAGCTCAGGTAACGCAAAATATACGGATATAGACACGTATATACAACAGGCATAAAAGCCAAATCATCCATGGTATATAATACATATCACAAACGCCACACGGCTACCAATGGGCATCCACATAGTGGGTAAACAGGATTTACTATCCTAGTAGTACGGTTATACTCCGATTCACGCATATTCAACCAAATCAAGTTCACAAAATCAAGCATCCGAACGTCCAACCGGAACGACGGGAAAACAATTTACATTGTATTATATGCACATAATATTAGACAAAGTCCATCGTATAAATATCATGTCATTTGTACATACTCGTCACATGTGAGTTAAATATGTTTCGATCATGGAATATATGAAACATAATCAGACCATATAATTATTTAGAACGTACATGGACACACATTAGTCTCATAACAAAGAGGCTTCTGATTCCCGACATGGAACGGAACCGCACTCGGGGAATTAAACATACATTTCTTAATTCTATTCATGTTAATCCAATATCATGTAACTAAAAATCCATTTGCCATAACTTTTAAATCAATTAAAAGCATTATATCTAAGCATATTCATAAAGATCATTAAAAGACCTTTCCAACGCTTCCGACCGGGCTTCGTTTCGAGTTGTAGAACTCAAGTTATGGTCGAAACAATAAAGGAATAATTTTCTGTCAGGTGCAATCGATTTGCACCAGTGTGCAATCGATTGCTTGCTGAACCAGAAGCGCAGAATGCCAATTTTTCATAGTGCAATCGATTTGCACTGGTGTGCAATCGATTGCTCACTGAACTAGAGCCAAAAATGACATTTTTACTACATAAGATCAGTTCTAATACTTTCTAATCCATTCCAATCCGAACCCTAACATGTAAAAGCAATTAATACATGTATTATCACTTCAAGAACACATACTCCATCATTAATAAAGCATGCAACAACAATTGATCATTCTAACCCTTGTTCCCAAACATGCAATTGATCACAAAACCCCAATTCTTACCCAAGTTCTAACTATGGAACTCACCTCAAGAACAAATTCTGAACTTGGTGAAGATGGTGATGGAGATTCTGATTTGGTAGATTGAGAATGGAGATGATGTTGATTACCAAACCAAGCTTAATTCTTGAAGCCAAAATCCTCAAAATCTTCTACCAATTGCACATGCATGCTTTTGGTGGAGCTTGAGTCCACACTTCCTCTTCCTTCTTCCTTTCACGTTTCCACCCCTTTCTTTCTTCTTTCTCTAAATTCTGATTTCTACAAGTCTAACAAGCCCTTTCTTGATGATATACTTACCTTTTGGACCAACAAGCCCCTTTAACTAAATGATATTTACCATCTTGCCATTTAGTCCACTTCTAACTAAACTTATTAGTTATGCTTATAATATATATTCCATCTATGTCATTTGCACCTCTTGTTGCATAGCTTAGTGACCTCTACCACTCATATGTCAATATCTCTCTAGTGTAGTTTGGGTTGTTACATTCTCCCCCCCTTAAAAATAGAATTCGTCCTCGAATTCTTTCCAATCATTAGGAAAACAAGCTTCTAACATCTTCTTCCAATGAGGGGATAAATGTTCCTTACATCCCGTCTCCGGATAAACCTCATGACTTCGTTAAAAGTTGTTCCTTCCAAGAAACACACCCACCTAAACTTGCGTACGAACATTCTTGACTGGGATCTTAGACTTTACACAACACAACTCTTCTAATACTCTACCTTTACATACCTAGGAATGATCCCTCCGAGGTTCATAACCTTACTTCTTCGCACGGAATCTTCATAGCTTAAATATTTCGGGAAATCTACTCTGGTCGTACAATTCCCATCTGAAATGTCTGCCAAGCTCAACCCTACTCAACATAAGCCACAAACTTACCACATCCTTCCCTTAGTTTCATTTATTATCTCTAATCCATACATTTTTGTTGTGACGTCTCCTATTAATGACGACATTTTAGATTTACTTCCGAACGAATCCATAAGGTGTCATGCAGATGCCTGTTAAATTCCTCAGTCTGAAATTCTGATTCCCAGATGCTCACATTGGCTTATTCCAAGCCTAACGTCTTCATACAACAAAACTCTTACTTCAATCCTTGTTTCATCCTTAGACAAAATATCTGCCACTACTGCCTGCAGATGTATAATTCTGCAATAAAATCCTTGGTATCCAATAACTTCACACAAAGTCCTCCAGACAAAGGAATGAACTCTTACAGCGGTCCTACAATCATCAACCAAGTGTTCACACTCGCTCACAAGTGCACAAGACGTATCCACGACGAGTCTTTGTTAAGAAGCATCCTTTACTTGACTTCCTCATTCCAATGGTCACTATACTCACAAACTCGACTGTCGATCAGGGGATATTGATCAAACGTGAATCATGAAGCCTCCTCTAAACTAGTCCACCAACATTACCTCTCAAGATTCTGGCGGATCACTGAGAGACAGGAACAAACGAAACATCGCTCCAGGGAGTTCTGTTAGGAAGATATCTCTATTCCAACAAGAAATTTTTCAGGTAGTCCATCCATACCCTCTACATACTTATCTGATTCTGCCTATCCGTTGCGCTACTCTGATATCTACCAGTCACACACTCCTTGGAATCCTCCGAAACACACTTCGTCCATGGTTCACTTAGTTCCATTACTACACCATACTTAGTCTTTCAGTAGAAACAGTTCCTTCTCGGCATTTATCCAAATACAACACGTGCCAGAACCTTTAACACACTCATCTCCCACTACTCTCCGAGGTTGAGTAATCCCCAAAATCAAGTCACTAACTTTTCCATCATTCTGGATTAAGTCCACTTGAAAACAACTTGGTCCACACGTTTCAGTTCAAGAACTCCTAAATCCAAATGCTTTCTCTGAGTACAAGTTTGCCTTATCTTACCGACTTCCACATCTTAGAGCTGCCACGATAACTCTTCCTTAACATGCGACTTCATATCGTTGGTGTGATAATACTTATAATAACCCACGCGACTTGACTAATGTAATAATCCTTTCTTAGTCGTACTTCAATCACGTAGTCCTCCAATGCCTTTCTTCTCTGAATCTGACACAAAGATGACTTCTTCAGTTTTGTTCCCTAATGCAACATTTCTAACTGCTAAGGTGTAGTTACAAAACAAGAGATCATACTCTGTGCCTTGGACATCTCCCTTCGAAATTCCACGACACTCCCAAAACTAATGTGCCTCTACTTTTCCAAGTTCGGCATTTCTACGTTACTGAGGACCTACTAATACTCCTCTAGGTACATCCCACATTGAGCTAATCCAAAAATACGCTTTATCCACTCCAACATTGTTCACCAAGGTTATATAATAACCACACATTGTGTTGTCCAGGATACTCTATTCACACATATCTCATATCTCGGACACTCACGCACAAAGGTTTACCAATCTGACAGATTTAAAACATCCACGATGCCGGAACCTAAAATTCTCACGTGACCAAGACTACCCAAGGTATCCTCATAGGCGTAGATTTAGAATCCAATCCATCTCATGGTCACCCGCTCGCATAACCCTGAATCATTGAGTGCAACATATGAATCCTTATCTCACCAACCTCATGAGAGTTTCGGGTTCGTGTCTCACGAGTGCCAAATCGGGATCCCACCTCGAGTTTCAGATCAACACTGCCTCATAGTCGTGCTTCACTGTTTCTGAAGCTTCTCTCCAACAAACTATCTCAATCGCGCTCCCAAATGAAACGTTTCTAATGTCTTGAGTTTGACCATGATACAATAAATCATACTCCACGCTTCTGCTTATTGATACTGACAATGGTTGCCTCTGAGAGTCTACAGGTACTCTCCTAGACTCATCACATGTTGGCTAACTCAGAATACACTCTATCCATTCCAACACTGCTCACCAATGGTAGATGCTATCCAAAAAATACGTCGGCCAAGAGATAACAACTTCACATAAGTCCCACCATTGGAATTCATGCACCCTCGCCACTTGCCACTTTACGAAACAAGAAACATCTACAAGGGATCATCTAACATCATCCACGCAGTTACGACCACTTAGCACCCCCATAAGCATAGTACTACAACTTGGTATGTCCTACTATTGCCTGATAGTTAACTACTACCTAGTACGACACATGGGTCCTCGTAACGCCTACCTTAAGAGAATTCGAGTTTGCGTCTTACGAATACCAATCAGAAACTTGCCTTAAGCTCTGGGTCAACACTGTCCTACATCTGTCAGATCTCGTGTACGATAGCAATACTGTGGCGTTATACCTGTCTGGTAGTACTAATCATGGTGGTCCCACTCCGAAGCCATGTAGTCACGCAACCTACTCTACAGCGTATAACGATTTTCACTCATATCCTATAGTCACGGTCGACAATGTTTGGACAGGAATCTGTTAAGGTCATCGCTATTCAAAGCCTTCCAACCACACTCCTTAGAAAGCTAAAACCTATGAGTGCTTCACGCTCAGGGTTCACTTACTAGGAACAATAAGCTAGATCATAATGGATAAGATTTCGGTTCGAATTGTTATGTCATGCGCGTACCCACTTGCACAGTGCATGCATAAGAAATTCTATGAATAGCTCTTCGCATAGGAATACCAAGGTTCAAACAGTCAATACGACTTCAATCATCCTACGAATACTTCGGAATGACACTAGTTTCCATTCATCTAAATACCCAATACCAAGCGCAGTTCTGTGGTATCTCTCGGGGTTAGACGAATCATAACTAGTACGAACCTTAGCTACAACACATCTCGGTTTCACTTGCTTCAACTGTCGCCTAGCGTAGTTCTAGAACTCATTCACAGGTTAGCAAAAACGGGAGTATAGTAGCTCTTCCCCTAATCGAGTATCCAACTTTTTCCCAATTAGAGACTGACATCTTTACTCTTCCAACGATTCTTTATTGGGTAATTCACACACAACTTACGGCTTACCGAAATGACTTGGAGTGAAACATCACATTCATCCAAGTACTGCCCACATTATAGTAACCAGGAGATTTAGACTACTTCGCTAAAATTCCCAAAAGTCTTGCATCTGACAGGTTCTCAAAACATATTTGCCACTAGCATCGCGATCGGACAACAACTTTCTAATAGCCCCTGACTTCACTCCATCTTAGAATTCCTTATTATAATCCTACTCAAGTTCTTCACGAAATTTACTCCAATACTAGCTGGATCCAGATGAGGTCTGACTTCGCCCCATCGGATCTCAGAAAATCCCGACGACTTAGATCTCTACCATGACAAGGTCGTCAACTACTTCAGCTCAAGTCACTTTGGATCTTACGCGTCCTCGTGGTGGCTCCACCACGATCTCATCTATCGCATATACAGTCACTGAGCTGGCCAGGCTAAATGAATGGATACTACGATAGTAAGAATCGGGCGAGCAACACACACATGTGAGGGAGAAGAGAATTGCTAGTGATGTCTCATGGCAGGGACAAGAATCGACCTGCTCTGATACCAACTGTAACACCCCGTACATATATGTCTAGAATAATATGCGGTGATGCTATAAATGGTACAAGAAACATACATAAGCGATAAAGAAAAGAAATTAAAATCATATACAATTCAAATATCCAACTGAAAACGTATATGATTGGCTTGTCTTCAACAATGCACAGCGGAAAAATAACGTCTGACTAGGTCTTCCTGCCAATTACTTGTCCACGGTCTTCATGGCAGTCCATCAAGCAATCCATCTACTTCTAACCTGTTCCTGAAAAAATAATAATTGGAATGGGGTGAGATTACTAAATCTCAGTGAGTTCCCTTATCTTACGGGTTCGCTCGGTTCTACAAGGTGCATGCAAACAAACAGATTCACCGAGAATCCAGGTTTCCTCACGGTCAGGTACAAGTACAAACAAGGATACACCACCATTGGAAGTCCCTTAACTATCCAAGGAGGCGTTCAATAAGACAACAATTCACAATATGCAAACTCACATCCTTATGTGAGGAATCAAGGAGTTATACCCATCTGACTAGGCTACCTCTGCCACGTACCCTCGGTGAGTATCCAAGTACATATATGTCAAAAGACTTGCACAAGCACACCGCACGATGAATTCGGGTCATTCCTATATGGAATTCCACCCGAGATGAGTTAAGTTGTACCATTGCCTACATGGCATTTACAACCTCATCACCAAGCACGCCAGTGAGTTACCAAGTGGGAAACGCCATTAAAGACCCCGGTCTTGCTTCCACTGCAATGGTATTCATCCTCTGTACGCAGGTGAGTAAACATGTGCAATATGTCCTTTTCGACGTACAAGCCCACCGGGCGAAAGCCTAGTAACATTGTCTAATTGACGTTACTAGAGGCAAGTAATTCAGTGATTGCCTATATGGCATCACCCACTTACCATACTAATCACGCAGGTGAGTTACCAAGTGGGAAACGCCATTAAAGACCCTCACTTGCTTCCACCGCAATAGTAGCTCAGGTAATGCAAAATATACGGATATAGACACGTATATGCAACAGGCATAAAAGCCAAATCATCCATGGTATATAATACATATCACAAACGCCACACGGCTACCAATGGGCATCCACATAGTGGGTAAACAGGATTTACTATCCTAGTAGTACGGTTATACTCCGATTCACGCATATTCAACCAAATCAAGTTCACAAAATCAAGCATCCGAACGTCCAACCGGAACGACGGGAAAACAATTTACATTGTATTATATGCACATAATATTAGACAAAGTCCATCGTATAAATATCATGTCATTTGTACATACTCGTCACATGTGAGTTAAATATGTTTCGATCATGGAATATATGAAACATAATCAGACCATATAATTATTTAGAACGTACATGGACACACATTAGTCTCATAACAAAGAGGCTTCTGATTCCCGACATGGAACGGAACCGCACTCGGGGAATTAAACATACATTTCTTAATTCTATTCATGTTAATCCAATATCATGTAACTAAAAATCCATTTGCCATAACTTTTAAATCAATTAAAAGCATTATATCTAAGCATATTCATAAAGATCATTAAAAGACCTTTCCAACGCTTCCGACCGGGCTTCGTTTCGAGTTGTAGAACTCAAGTTATGGTCGAAACAATAAAGGAATAATTTTCTGTTAGGTGCAATCGATTTGCACCAGTGTGCAATCGATTGCTTGCTGAACCAGAAGCGCAGAATGCCAATTTTTCACAGTGCAATCGATTTGCACTGGTGTGCAATCGATTGCTCACTGAACTAGAGCCAAAAATGACATTTTTACTACATA
Organism: Vicia villosa; assembly: GCF_029867415.1. Lineage (NCBI taxonomy): Eukaryota > Viridiplantae > Streptophyta > Magnoliopsida > Fabales > Fabaceae > Vicia > Vicia villosa. Next base: position 815,314 of record NW_026705222.1, read on the forward strand.
AGATCAGTTCTAACACTTTCTAATCCATTCCAATCCGAACCCTAACATGTAAAAGCAATTAATACATGTATTATCACTTCAAGAACACATACTCCATCATTAATAAAGCATGCAACAACAATTGATCATTCTAACCCTTGTTCCCAAACATGCAATTGATCACAAAACCCCAATTCTTACCCAAGTTCTAACTATGGAACTCACCTCAAGAACAAATTCTGAACTTGGTGAAGATGGTGATGGAGATTCTGATTTGGTAGATTGAGAATGGAGATGATGTTGATTACCAAACCAAGCTTAATTCTTGAAGCCAAAATCCTCAAAATCTTCTACCAATTGCACATGCATGCTTTTGGTGGAGCTTGAGTCCACACTTCCTCTTCCTTCTTCCTTTCACGTTTCCACCCCTTTTTTTCTTCTTTCTCTAAATTCTGATTTCTACAAGTCTAACAAGCCATTTCTTGATGATATACTTACCTTTTGGACCAACAAGCCCCTTTAACTAAATGGTATTTACCATCTTGCCATTTAGTCCACTTCTAACTAAACTTATTAGTTATGCTTATAATATATATTCCATCTATGTCATTTGCACCTCTTGTTGCATAGCTTAGTGACCTCTACCACTCATATGTCAATATCTCTCTAGTGTAGTTTGGGTTGTTACATATTTTATTTGCCGTCTTCCTTTAATTAAAAATACGAGACTGTTTCCAAAAACATTAAAAAAAAACAGTTTCTGCATAATTCGGAAGTTCATTTCCGAAACCCCTAAAAATCTGAAAAAAGGTGTTTTCGGAAGTGCATCTCCGAAAACACCCCCATTTGGTGTTTTCGGAGATGCACTTCCGAAGTCTGAAAAGTATTTTAAAAAAAAAACTTCGGAAATGAACTTCCGAAGCAGGGGTAATCTGGGGTTTTCGCCGGGGGTGACCCCCATAGGGAGGTGGGTAAAGAAACTTTCTAAAATAATGTCATTTATCGTTAAAAGCTTTGCACATAGATTAAAGAGTAGATTAAAGAGTGTAATAATATTGTTATATGACATTGTATTTTTACTAAAATAATTTTATAATTATATTAGAAATGGTGTACAGAATAATAATTGAAAGATTAAGTTGAAAAAATAATAATCACTATTACATTGAAAAATAAAAATGACATTCATTTTGAGATAAAGTTTATTTGTTAAAACGAAACTCATTGTTATTTCAAGAAATGATTGATCTAAAAAGTTAGATGATGTTCTTTGTGCATATAGAACAACTTTAAAGACTAACTTAGGATTATCCCCGTATCAATTGATTTATGGAAAAACTTGTCACTTAATGGTGAAACTTGAACATAAAATTTATTGGGCGATGAAGTTTTTAAAATTTGATGAGAAAGTAGCGGGAAGAACCAGATTATTGAAATTGGTGAAACGAATCTTTCAACCAGGTAAGTTGAAATCAAAGTGATTTGGTCTTTTTATTATTACTAACTAGTGTGAAACCCGTGCCTCCGCACGGGTTCTGGTGTGGACCGGTTTTATGTTACCAGTTAGAATATGGAATTCAAAAATAATAGAAAAAATTAAAATAAATTATAAAAAAAGGATAAAAAAGAAGTCTAAGATTAATATATAAGTTAAAATTTAAAATATTAAATGTGTTCCAATATAATATAGGAGTTTTTTATAAACCACTAATATTTTGGTTTTTGTCGGCCACCTTGAGTAATTCATAATATTTTTAAAAAGACATTTTTTTTGAACAATAATTATTATTTTTCTGTATATAAAAATATGTTTTCCTGTATTTATTTCTCGTATGTAAATATTATTTTTGTTTTGACATTCTTTATAAAATTATTGGAATCTATAGTAAATTTATTCCCGTATATAAATTTTAATTTTTTGAATTAATAGTAAATTTATTCTCGTATATAAAAAGGGTTTGCCAAACAAAACCTTATATATTACAAAGAAATGGAAAAAAGTATGTTCAATAAATTTATAACAATTATTTTATTTATTGATAGATTAAAAATATAATTAGTTTGATGAATGATTATATCTGATAAAGTATTTGAAATATTTATTTTACTCATAAAGTCTAATAAATAAATAAATAAATAAATAGTAAATAATAATAAAATAAATAAAATATAACCCTAAAATAAATATGATATTCATCCATATCTAAAATAACAAAAGAAACCAAACAAAAACATGATATTATTATGTCTATGGGTATATTTGATAGTCACAAAAACAAATGGTCAGGAGAAAATCAACATTTAAATAATATCTTTTATTTAAGAAAATTCAAATCTTCTTTAAATTCAAATTTAAATTGTCCTAAGAGGCTAGAGTAAGATGCATAGTAATAAATCTCATTACAAATTGTACGTTTACACGGGTACTGGTGTGGACCGCGGATATGTCACTCATTTGTCATGAAGTTTGTCGTGAAAATCTTAAATTAACAAATAAAAATAAATACTAAATTGGTAATAAAATATTTAAATATCCAAATATAACGGTATTATGTCAATTCTATCCTTATTTTAGAATTCATGTAGAATATATATAAATATATATTGTGATACAATTAAAAATAATTATCTCATAATCATTTTGAAGTTGCAGTAAAAAAAGCAAATCCTTATAATTACTAAATTTAATAATAAAAATATTTTAAAACTGTTGCATTAAATATTGAAAACCTATTTCTAACTATTTTATTTAAATATTTATTTAGACATGAAAATTCTAACTAAACAATTAGTATCATATAATTATTTTTTTATTTCTAAATATTTACCGTAAAAAATTATCTCTTAATTCAAATTTGAACTCAATAAAAATATGTAAAATAATATTTATTGAGTTATTTATTTGTTATTAAATCTACAATGGTAAAAAAGATTTACATCTAGAAAATAATAATTGAAAGTCAATTTTTCACTATTTATTATCAATGATTATCTATCCATTTAAATTTTACTTTGTCTCTAAAAGTTTTAAAGTTTAGTTTCTTACTATTAATTATATAAAAAATATATATATTGTACATTTAAAACACCATTACTCGTTATTTAATATCAATAATTATATATAATTCAATTCTAATTCTAATTAGTGCATATTTAAAATTTTGAAACCTTAATCATTACTATTTATTATAAATATTCATCTTGCAATTAAAATTTTAACTCTACCATTTCTATCATTTAAAAAACGTATAACTCTATTTTTTTGCAATTTATTGTAATTGAATATTTTAAATGTAAATTATAACTCAATCAAAGTATGTCAAATAATATATTTATATATTAATATAAGCAGTCAACTTGATATATTTTAGGAGATATAATTGGAGGAGTAAAGAGAAAAATAAACTATTTTCCTAGTGAGAATTCCATTTTGTGAGATATCAATTCAATACTTGCTGGTTCATTTCTGTTTGGACACAATACCTATTTGGAGGTCAGGAAAGATGGATATGAATAATAATTCAATATTTCAACCGAGAGAATATCAACTCACTGTCATTATCCAACAATTTTCAAGTGATGAAGTGAAGACCTCCGAAAAGCTAGAGAATATCAACTCACTGTAATTTGTGTAATTTAAATAACATGAGATTTTTTTATTAAAGACTTGATTTATACACCTTATGTTGTTTTAAAATAATGTTATTTATCGTTAAAAGTTTTGCACATAGATTAAAGAGTAGATTAAAGAGTGTAATAATATTGTTATAAGACATTGTATTTTTACTAAAATAATTTTATAATTATATTAGAAATGGTGTACAGAATAGTAATTGAAAGATTAAGTTGAAAAAATAATAATCACTATTACATTGAAAAATGAAAATGACATTCATTTTGAAATAAAGTTTATTTGTTAAAACGAAACTCATTGTTATTTCAAGAAATGATTGATCTAAAAAGTTAGATGATGTTCTTTGTGCATATAGAACAACTTTAAAGACTAACTTAGGATTATGCCCGTATCAATTGGTTTATGGAAAAACTTGTCACTTAATGGTGAAACTTGAACATAAAATTTATTGGGCGATGAAGTTTTTAAAATTTGATGAGAAAGTAGCGGGAAGAACCTGATTATTGAAATTGGTGAAACGAATCTTTCAACCAGGTAAGTTGAAATCAAAGTGGTTTGGTCTTTTTATTATTACTAAAGTATTTGCTAATGGTGTTGTAAAAATACAAGATCTTGGAGATGAACACACATTTACAGTGAATGACCAAAGATTGTAACCGTATGCTGGAAGGTGTCACGGCACGAAAAATAATCGACCGCATCGCAGCTCAAAATACAACAGAATCGTCACCGAACTTTATTCATTCCAAAAGGAAAGGAAAAATATTGATAAAACTCATAAATGATGATAAATGGTCATAGCAACTAAGAATGGGTTCGGGAATCGGTGATGCAATGGGAAGGTATTAGCACCGCTCACACTCGTTGTACTCAACGGGACCCATTTAGTTAGTCTTGTTATTGATTGTTAGCGTGATATTTGCGTTCTTCTATTTATTATGCAAGAATAGGAAAAAGAAAATGTTTTTGGGATTTTTTATTATTGTGCCGTTAAGATTTCGAATTTTGTGCCTACGTATTTTCATAGTGCAATGAAGAAATCAGAGCTTTATAGTTCGGGGTAGAAAATGTTTTCGGGTTGGTTGATTTTAGTGAGAGGTACTCAATTGCTTTCAAACGGAAAACATCGCTGCCCAAAACATGGATAATTGAACATTTGCATCACTTCAAGAATGGATAACTGAATATGGATTCATACAGATTTTGACCATCATCGCATTCGAGTGAAAAATGTTTGATCTTCACATATGGAAGCATGGTTTGCATCGCCGTGAACTAGACTAAGCGTCTCTCATCTATGAAAAGGTTTGGAATTGAAAAGCCAAGAAGCGAAAAGGTTTAAATGAGTTTGAGATTGAATTTAAATGGATATTTAGCGAACATTTGAGCATAAGTGCGCTCCTAGCGCGCGTTCACCTAAGGTATTCAAAAGGATGTGCTTCCAGTTGTCACTTGTTATCCAAATTGATAAAAATTAATCTTTGCGAACTTTTATAAAACATTTGAGCATAGGTGTGCTCCTAGCACGCGTTTACCCAAGGTATTCCAAATGAAGTCCTTCCAATTGTCACTTGTTGTCCTAGTTTAATTACAGTGTTTTAAGGCAAAACACTAAGATATTCAAGAGGTGTGCTCCAATTGTCACTCGGTCATTTGATTTTATTGAGAAAAATATTTGAAAGTGATTTGGGAAAAGAAGATTTGAGTTAAATGGAGAAAGAATATTTGATGTCGGATCAAGCACCACGATGCAATTAATTGAATTTGATTTTGGAAAAGGCTCGACGTTGGATCAAGTTTGTTTTTGTTCTTTTGAAAATGGTTCATATTAGTTGTTTTAATTTTTTTACTAATTAACAAAAGAAAAATAAACATACATGACAAATACCCACACTTCAACCGAAACCCTAAATGCCCTTCCACTATTTTTGTATCAGTTATATTGAGAGATTACAAGGATAAGCGAAAAAATACAAATAAGAGAATGAGGGTACATTTGAAATGATAATGGATAATAAAAGAAAATGCGAAAAATAAAGTAAATAAAGCATAAAAGAAATAATAAGAGAAAATGAGATGCACTATCAATACAAGAGTGTGAAAGAGTAAAAAAGATAAATGGCCTTATATCTAAATAGAAAAGCAAAAAAAACAATAAATAAAAATAAACAAAAGATAAAATGAGCTACAAAATGGGAGTGCAATTAAGAAAATGCTCTATGCTCAAAGGAGGGGATCCCACATGGGTCCGCTAAGAAATCAAGAGGGGTTTGAGAAGACTTCTTCTTTCCCAATCTCACATTTGGTTACTATTCTCGTAAGCACCAAAAATGGGAGAAAAAGCTTCCAACAAAATAGTAAAAATGTCATAACTTTTTTAATTTTTCATGGAATTAAGAAAATGAATGATGAAAAAATAATGAAAAATCATCTATTCGATGTCACAAGCAAGAATTTATGCTCAAAATCAGCAAATGAACAACAACAATTTACGGAAAAAAAATAAAAACGCGACAACCCTCTTTTGACTTGATTTGGCCATAACTTGCTCAATTTTTCATGGAATTAAGCAAATGAATAATGAAAATTATTCTACTCGATCTCACAAACAAAAACATATGCTCAAAATAAATAAAAAAACAACAAAAAATTATAGAAAAAAACAAAAATTAACTCACATTTAATCACTTATGCTCATGGAGGTTCAAGAACACTTTAAACTCTTGATTTTGAATCAATGAAGTTTTCATGCAAAATGGTGATGATTAAGATACTAAATAAATGAAACAAGAATAAAAATAAAATATAATTAAATAAAGAACAAGCATAAAAGTCATTAAACAACAACAAATCACTTTTGCTTATGGAAGTTCAAGAACACTTTTCAACTCTTGATTTAAAATCAATTGTGTTTTCAAGCAAAATGATGATGATTAAGGTACTAAATAAATAAAGCAATAGTAAAAATGCAATAAAATTAAATAAGAACAAACATAAGAGCCAACATATTCAATAAAAAGAAAGAAATGACTTGAAAGAAAATGAAGAGTTTTTTGGCCTAGTTTAGTGAATGATTGGTAGTGAGATTTGTAAACGAGAATGAGTTTATTTATAGGCTCTAAAAACTGTAGTTTATGAATTAAGAAAAAGGAGGTGGAAAAGATATGAGTGCATTATAGAAGCTTATTTAATTAAATAGTGAGTAATGATGCAATAAATCCATGAAATAGTTGTATAATAAATGAAAGATATTTTAGGTCTTCTAGAAAGTTGATATTTGTTTTATGATGTATGAAAATGATCAATAAAATTCAAATGGATATTATAATGATAAATCAAATGATCATGAATTTATTTTTCAAAAATGCATAATAAAAAAAAATGCAATTTTAGTCAATTTTTTTAACATGTGAAATGTTGATTTTTCTTTGACTTTTTATTACGATGAATGAAAATGATCGATGAATATTTCAAATGGAATAATGTGATGATTTAAATTATTTTCAACAATAATGCATAAATGTTTAGTCAAATTTTACAACACATAAAGTATTAACCTTTTTTTACTTTAAAAATTGACACCATGTATTAGATGAATGCAAAGAGCAAGGGAAAAAATGGGGTACGACAGCTGACCCTATTTAAATATCTTCAACTTGAGTATATGAAGATGATCATTCTTCATATAGTCGTAGTGGAAGATAGTTAAATATTAAGTAGCTAGTTTTTGTCCCTTGATTCAATGAGATGACATGTTATGCTATGAACGGATGCATGAACTCTTCTTTTTGTTTTGACTCGTGTTATGATATGCAAAATTGACTCTGAGAATTATGGAAAAGACTCGCAATGAAAATTTATTGGTGATTGACTGAGGTAAGGTGAGAATACTTGTTGGAAAACAAGATATCTTGGAGATCAGTCAGAATATCAAGGAATATCCAACGACACTTAAAGGGACAAACCCTGGAAAGATAAAAGGGACATCCAGAAGAGCATTTGATGCAAAAGGGAACTACACTCTGGAAATTACATCATAAAAATCCAGAAGAGAATTGAATGTGGAATGAGACCGAATCTGAGGATACATCAGAGACATCCAAGAAAGCACTGAATCTTACTACATCAGGAACATCTAGAAAAGAATTGGACTTCATTGGGGAAAAGGAAACAATCATCATAGACATTTAGGAAAGCATTAAATGTAACTCTGAAAAACATCAGAACCAATCATCAGAGACATCCAAAAGAGTATTGAATCAACTCTGGAAAGCGCATCAGATACATCCATAAAAGCATTGGATGGAAGGAAACAAAATCAAATATTTTAAGTAGACACCCAGAAAATCATTGGATGGAAAGGAAAATAAACAAGGGGACATCCAAAAAAGCATTGGATCGATTTGTTAACCCAACTCATAAATAAATTGAAAATATCCAGAAAAGCATTGAATACAAAGGAAGTGATTATGAAGATACATCTGAAACATTCAGAAAAAATTAAACGTATAGGAACAGGGTCTGGAAAAGCATATGAGACATTCAAAAAAGAATTGAATATACGAAAAAAGATTATGGAAATTCATTAGAATGATAGACACATCAGGAAGCATATCGAATGAGTTCTGGAAATACATCAGAACAAAAGATACATATCCGAAAAGACATCGGAAGAATCTCAAAAGGGTTCTGGAAAAGCATCAGAACGACAATTATATTCGGAAGAACATCAGATAGAGCACAGACAAATTGAACCACAAGGGAAATATATTCTTTGAAGGTGCCAACAATGTTTGACTTTGACCACATGGTATTGATATATTGAATCTTTCTATACATGTTATTGAATCTTGCTTATATGCATGATATATGAATGATCAATGCATGAAATGCAAATGGTTATGACGATTGAGTTAGACTCTTTTGTAAGGTAAGGTTGGAACTCTGGTTCCTCAACACATGGAACACTGCCATCCCTGCCTTTGGAAGATGCTTGAACGCACTTCTATCATACTTTGTCAAATGTATTAGGTTGCATGTCTCTTTTGGGAAGAACTGATGAGCAATGCTAGGGGATTTCTTGAAGTAGAGTGCCCCAGATTGGCCGATTCTTAAAATGAGTGCTTTACTGTCCACTTGAAATGCTTGCCCTAGTGTGGGTCTAGAGAGAGATATTCTCTTGGTTAACCAGTTCTCAGAATGGTTTGCCTTGACCGAAAGAGCTTTAATCGACTTTTTATTTCATTCACATTTTAATTTCTTGTTATTTCGTTTCTAGACATTTTTGTGTTTTACACCATGTAGTCGGGTGAAGATATATGAAAGACATAGAAAATAATGAAGATAAAAGATTAGAATGTAAAAAATTGGAGGAAAAAGAGTGAAATGGCCCCTAGAAAAATTGCAATCGCAATACACCCATTGCGGGCACAACACAGTCTCATCGCGACCATAATGCAGTCCATCGTGGCCATGATATGAACGTTGAAAGGAAGAACGTTGGACGATAAAAACTTCGTTGGCATCTTGATCGCGATGAATTCCATCGTGACCAGGCTAGAAAAACGTCTATAAAAATGAACCAAGCTCAATTGTTCCGTACAACCTTTGTGCAGTCACTTTAAACTCTCCTTTTATTCTAAAATTCTCTAGCAAATCTTAAATCATACTTTTTATTTATTTGCATACTCAATTTTTTCCCAGTTGAAATGGCCCCAACGTCAAGTCGTACCACTGGTTCTTCCACCAACTCATCCTGAACCCACCTTTCCAAACTACTAATTTCTCTCTCAAGCACATGCTGATAGGTACCCCAAAGCGAAGAACTACAAGGTAGTTGCTGAGAGAGCTTTTGATCTCCTAAATATTTTAATGAACGTCGAGATTATATGCATGTTTAGAATTTAAGAGAGCGTTTCACGACTACATAAGACATAGAAGCACACTTTAGAGAAAATGGTCAGGCATTGGCCCGCATGAGAGACCAGATGAGAACAATCTGAGCTAGTCAAATCCAAGCTTTTGAGGAGACCATGGAGCAAGTTCGTAACTACATGAATCATATTAATATTTTATTTGGGCGTATCATAATTGTATGAGTTTATTTTTTAATTTATCTCCCTTTTTGTAGTTTCATATCAAGAGTATTAGTTATAGTCTAATGAATGCTCTTCCATTTTGTACTAATTTATCTACTTTACTTAATGAATGAGTTTGCGATTGTTGTTTCTTATAGTTAATGATGTGCTACCTTACCAATAAAAATTTGAAAAGCAACATGAAACGAGTCACCAAAAAAGAATGAAAGGAAAAAGTTGATCATTACCGAAGTTCCAAATGCAAATATACAGTTAACGAAGAAAAAGGATAGCAACTTGAATTGTACTCAATCTCTAGACACCTCAATGAGTAAGGTTTGAGCCAAATATTTCATTATTTACTTTTCCCTTTTATGAGAGTATTTGTGCAAATGTTGTTTTATAGATTTTGCATTCTTTCTGATTTACTGTATCAGTCTCATAATTACACAATGAGGCATTTGTTTATGAAAACTCTTAGTCTTTTCAAGCTACCGTGTTATGAAAGTTTTACAATCGTTGTTTAAACTCTTTGAGCCTGAAACCTTCCTTTGGTGACATATCCTAATATGTAGGCCATTTAACTTGAAAGATTAAATCTTTCCATCCTCTTAGGAGTTAGGTAGAAAGTTTAATTTTCTTGTCCTATGCAAAAGAATAAGTTTGGGGTTACTCTTGTAAGTTAGCAACGTTAGTTTGGAGTTGAGGTACTAGAGAAAAAATGGTCAAATAAAAAAAAAAGAGAAAAAAATTAGAGATAGAAAATACGGAAGTTCAAATGACTTCTTAAAAAAAATGAATGATGAATGAAAAGGACCAACAAATTGTATTCTCTAGTACTGGATCAAGTAAAAATGGTCATGAAAGGAACACGGTGACATAAGGAAAATTAGGTACCTAACTCCAAATGTTTAAGCCTACTATCCCAAAAGTATCATACCCTAACATAAGCCTCTTTACAACCTCGAAAGACCTCAAAAGTGTGTATTTAGATATGAATTTTATAACACCCTTCTAAACCCACAAATGTTTTGAATACAATTTACAAAAATAATTCAAAGAAAATCACCACTCAAGGGTGTCACACTTCATAAAAATATCATAATAACATTCCTGCTCCGTAGGGTTACATCAATATAAAACATGCATATGATAATAATTCAACACATTATTTAAAACTTCGCAGTGGAATCAATGTCATTTCGTCATATTTAACTTTTCAAAAATCAATACATTGGTCTCATCAATTATTAAAACCATTGTAACAACCAAAACGTCATAAAGTTATGTCGATATCAAAAGAGCATAACAAATCGCAAAAAACATAGTGTTCTCAACCCGATATTACGTATCAAAGCAAGAAACCACTAATATTACTAAACTAAATAGACACTCTGAAACTATCATCAAAACTTCCACAAACTACTCCTGATCACCTCCGCGTTACCCACGTGGAGGTAAAGGGGTGATCGCGGTACGGTTTGGACGGTTTTGACGAAAAAAATCATCTGAACCGCAAATATTTTGTATTTAGATACATATAGATGACAACATAACTTTGTATTTAGACATTCATACACTATCAAATAACAACAAAACTCGTCATGTTTTGACAACAACTTTCTATTTAATATGTAAAAATTAAATTAGACAAAAGTTAAATAATAAACATAAAATAATAGTATAAAACAATATAAAAATTATTAGAAATGAAACAAAAAAATAGAAGAGAGGAGAGATTAGTGAAGGTGAAAAAGAAAAAACAAAAGAGTTGAGAGATTAGAGAAGAAGATGTGCGATAAAAATGAAACTGAAATAGGGAACATTTGCATAAAAATAAGAAGGTAAAAAAGAAAGAATATAAGAGAGTAGAGATTATAGAAAAAGAGGGAAGATGTATGTGGCAAAGAAGGCGCGATAATACTATTAGAGATTTGAAAAGATCGGGACTAAAATCATATGTGTAAGGACGAGAAAATTGTTCTTAATCATAAGGCTAAGGTATAATACATTTAAGTTTGGGTTGGATGTGAGTTAAGTAAAAGTTAGGTTGTAACATAATGCGGTTTGATTCGGTTTGGTTCGGTTTACAAAATACAAACCACAAACCGAACCGAACCGTGCGGTTTTATTAAAAGATGACCCAAACTAATCCGAACTAAATGCGGTTTTTTGTGGTTTCGGTTTGGTTTGGTTTGGTTTGCGGTTTTCTATTGGGTTGGTTTGGTTTTGAGCACCCCTAGAGGTAACATTCAAACAGAAAGGTTGAGTAATCACAATTCATTATAAAAGATATAAAGAAAAGATTAGTATTTACAAACAAAATCATCATATAAAATACATCATTTATCAACACGTCATACTCACCAGTACATCATATTAGCACATAAACATCTTTTATCGTTAAAAACACCATATAATCACATACTTCACAATTATCGTCACATCACAATTCATCAATAAAATTTATGCATTGTTACATATGATGTTAATGCAACAACGAACTCAATGCATGTGGTACCAAACTTCTTTGATGAACATTTGGTCATCACCCTCCAAAGATCCTCACCATAGGATCGATTCCCTCTTGGAACCGGAGCACTTCACAAAACACACTCAATCCGCACAATGGGATTGAGGCACATCACAGGCAGATCACCGTCTAAAAATAATGCCATGAATGCATGATCCACAACAACGTCATATAAAATTCCGACCACGGATATTCAAGTGCATCATCATTCATATAATCATCACATAGCCTGTATACACATCACATACATGTCACTAAATTATCATCATAATACCATCATTAACGTCACGACAACATCATAGCAATATCACATTCATCATCAAAATTAGAACATCATAACATCGCAATATACAACAATTCAATCATACAAACACATAGGTACTAGATTCATGCATAAATGAACTAATATGACTCAATCATATTATGGATCTATGTGTCAGCTTCCCAACATTTCGAACGACGCATCAAATGCAGTCCTAAAAACTCAAGTTACAACATTTTAAAGAAAATGATACAGACTACTCGCCTCAAGCCTGCCCGACGTCCTAGGATCGCTTTGCTTGCTTCCTGGTCGCCTGGTGCTCGTCCGGCGAAATGGGCAATTTCGGGGTCTTGCTACTTCATTCTCCCGACGATGATGGGGAGAACTCCTCGCGACTTAATTCGCCCGGCATCCTAAGGGAGAAATCCCTTCCCCATACATTTTTCTAAGGGCCTCAACTTACTCGCCTCGGGCTCGCCCGACGATGCTGTGGCGACTAGCTCGCCCGAGCTAGCGGCTAGCTCGCCCGGAGATATTGCGATTCTCCAACTTCTTTGTTGCGTTTTTGCCTCTGTCCAGCCCCATTCCACTTGCAATTTCAGTCTCAATTCAGTCCAAAAACACATAGCAATTCACATATACTACATAGCAACACCAAGGCATATTATAGAATTCATCATAAGCATCAATTCATGGTATTTTAACATCAATTTACATTATCACATCATATTGAATACAATCATAGCATACAAACATCTCCATCAACAATTTCATCATACAAGACCAACACCTACATCTACCTTAATCCCCTATCAATCATAATAAACCAGGATTACCCCCTTACCTCAAATCTCCTAGAAAATTTGATCTCTTCATTCACGTTATACCAAAATCCTCTTTGATTCTCTGTGCCCTATCTCTTACTTCACGATTTTTCAAACTTTCACGATCGTACAAAATGATCTCTCCTCTTTCTCTTTTCTCCTTTTTATTGAGTTACCCCTAGGATCATTTCTATGCTCTTCACATTATGCCCTCACTCAATTCTCCTAATTATTTATTTTATTATTATTAACCTAAATAATATAATTCAATTATTTAAACCAAAATAATTCTAACTCACCTTAATCCAACTACTGCCCTACAACATACCCCACACACATCATACATACCAATTCATCAATAACTCACAAATAATTAAATAATTGTAAAATTTGGGGTGTTACAACTCTCCCTCCACTTAAAAAAATTTCGTACTTAAAAATTACCCGAGGTAAACAGAGTCGGGTACGAATCTCTCATCTGATCCTCACGCTCCCAAGTAAAACTTCCACCAGCTGGTCCATCCCACAGCACGTTTACAAAGGCAATATCTTTACCCCGCAACTGCTTCACTTCCCAACCTTCTATCCCCATGGGTGATGCTTCAACTATCAGGTTATCTCTCACATGTACATCATCCATTTGGATCACATACGAACGATACAGAATGTACCTCCTAATCTGAGATACATGAAACATGTCATGAAGATTCACAAGCGACGGTGATAAAGTAATCTGATAGGCTACCTCACCTACCCTATCTTAAATATGGTATGCACCAACAAAACGCGGCCTAAGCTTTTTTGACTTCATAGCTCTACCCACACCAGTTACCGGAGTAACTCTAAAAAACACGTGACCTCCCACTTGGAACTCAAGTACATTCCTTCTCTTATCATGATAACTCTTCTGAAGATTCTGAGAAGCTTTCATCTTTTCTTGAATCATCTTAATCTTTTCAGTAGTTTCTTGTATAATCTCAGTTCCGAGCACTGCACTCTCGCCTGATTCGTACTAACACAATGGAGTCCTACACCTCCTACCATACAATGCCTCATATGGTTCCATTCCAATACTAGAATGGAAACTGTTTGTTAGAACAAAATTTGTTCTGATCAATATTCTTGTTTTGATGATAACAATGTATATGAATTTTGTATAAGACAATGTGGTACTCTAATCCTTTACATTTTCCGTTTCAGGAAATATATAAAGAGTATGCACAATTCAGCGCAAGAAGCACTGACTCAGAAGGTTCAAGATTGCAACATCAAAACATGCTCTCGCAAGACATCAGAAGATGGTCAAGCAGAATCAGAACATGGTCTATGAAGCATCAGAAGAACATGAGATCAAAAGCCGAAACACTGAAGTTCTTATGGTATCACGCTCAAGCACTTCAAAGTCAGAAGACAAGAAGATGCTCTGCACCAAGCTGTTTGACTCTGATTATTCAAACGTTGTATCTACAAACATCATATCAGAAGCAAGTACAAGATGACAGGCTACGCTGACTGACAAAAGGAACGTTAGAAGCTACAAAAGGCAAAGTCAGTAAAAGCAACAAAAGCAAGGCTCGAGGTAGTTGACAAAAGTGTGAAACATTAAATGCAGAGCTGTACGGAACACGCAATGCATTAAATGCTCCCAACGGTCATCTTCTCAAAACGCCTATAAATATGAAGTTCTGATCAGAAGCAATACGAACAACTCTTGCAAACTTATAAGTTAGTGTTAAGCTTAGAACTTAAGAGAACTTCATCTTCAACCTCACAACAATTGTTGGTGAGTAGCAGCAACAACAATTGTAATATTTAGTGAGTGTTAAGCTTAGAACTTAAGAGAAATATCACAGTTGTGATTATAGCTTACTAAGAAGCAAATTCATACTCTTGTAAACATTTATTTTACATTGATTGTAAAAGGTTCCTAGAGTGATCAGTGAGATCAGTAGACTCTACAAGACTTAGAAGTTTCTAAGTGGTGATTTCCTAGAGTGATCAAGTTGTGATCAGTATACTCTAGAAGACTTAGAGGGTATCTAAGTGGAAAACCATTGTAATCAAGATTGATTAGTGGATTAAATCCTCAATTGAGGTAAATCACTCTAAGGGGGTGGACTGGAGTAGTTTCGTTAACAACGAACCAGGATAAAAATATCGTGTTCATTGTTTTTATCTTAAGAGTTTTTAAAGATACACTTATTCAAACCCCCCCTTTCTAAGTGTTTTTCTATCCTTCACTGTTATTATAAGTAAACTCAATCAATGGTAAGTAGATGACCCAATCACCTCCTTGTTCCAACACATAAGCTGTAATAAAATATTCCAAAAACTGGATATTCCTCTCTGTTTGACCGTCCATCTGTGGATGATAAGCCAAGGGTAAGATCCTTATCCCTTCCCTCAAAGTATGACTCTCATCGAGGTGGGCGTCTCTGGGCTCAAATGCCTAACGCCCTTGGATTGGCTTGATCTAAAGGGGGTGTGAAAAATATGTTTATAAAAGCGCTCATTATACATGAAGTCTTTCATAAAAGATTGACTCACGCCATCTTGCACATAACGCACAATATTTTTTTTGTAATTGCAGCATTTAACAATTAGGATATATCGATTATAAAAACTGTGTAGCAATGTTATAGAGTATATAACTATTAACAACAGGGGTGAGGATATGGTGTCCTTTATTCTATCATATTTTCTTCAGTTGGATGGGGCGTCAATGTAGCTGACCTTATCTTTGTTCACCCGACGGGACGTTGCCTATGACTTATCTTATACTGACTCTTGCATCGGTGGCGACAATCGTGATCGTCGGGAAACCCGTAATTATAGTTTTCTCAGTGTTCTCTTTATTTGAACACGTTTGTGCCCAACCATATTTATTTCTTGATGCAATGATCAACAACAATACAGAAGACAAATCTTACCCGGAGATCGTCGCTGAAAGCAATTGCACTGAAATTATGTTCTTCGCATGACATATGTTAGACAAAATGTTTTGGACAATGTGTATAACGTTCTTATAATAGATTCACAGATATTAAATAAATCATAAAGCAATAAATAATACAAAGGATTGTTAATTCAGTTCACTGCAACGTCACCTACGTCTGGGGGGCTTCCAGTTCAAGAAAGTAAATTCACTCTCAATAATATTAGTACAAATAGTCTTGGATGAACAACCATCGTTCAATGCCTCTCTTCCTAATACTACATGTGGATTTTTATTTTAAAACCCCCCTAAAAATGAGAACCCCTCTCACTTTCTCTAAATTACTAACCCTAGTGACCAATACGTAAAACAAATTTAAAGATTGTTGAATTACAACTCAACTAACATAACCAATCTTATGCCTTATATATGAAACTTGGACGTTGTAGAGGTGTACAATAAACAACAACAACAACAACAAAGACTCAAAGAACAAACCCTAACACACTATATACTCAACTCTTGCTTTGTGTCTCTTTCATTGTTAGGACATGTCTTTATATAAGAATTCATCTCCTGGATTTTCTCCAATGGGTATTTGAATTGATAACAACATATTTGATTTTGATGAAGATTAGATTTGATTTGATTTTAATTTATTTTAAATATTCATTTAATTTGATTTGATCTTACTAAATCTTTTTAGCAAACTTTCCTAAATAACATAAGGCTAAAAGATACAACTCATAAACACCAAATCTTCTAGAAATCAAACAAAAATGCGCACATGTTTATTCACGAAGGCACACATACAAAGGTCAAATGTTGAACTCATGTTGGAACCTCTTGTCCCACATGATGCCTCATCATAAAATACATCTTGTACTACCCATATTATTTTACCTAAAGCAGACAATCAAAATAACAACAATATTCCCCGTTGGCAAATTTTGGCTAAAACAACTTTTATAATTCTTAGAATATGTATAGGAGTAAATCTTCAAAAAATTACATATAAGAGAACACATAGTAGCACTTCTCAGAGAATGCATCATAACATACAAAACAATGAAAGATTATATCAGAGATCATGCAAAGTGAAGGTGATAGCTACGCATCAAGAGATCAAATCAAGCACCGAACATGAGCTCACATCATTCCAGACAAACAGACACACAAACATACATGCATGCACACAACATTACTCCCTTTCACCCCCATAATTTGGCAAAGGTTTGAAAATGAAAACTAGAAAAATACTTAAAAGAATCAACATAGCGAATACCATATGGAATGGCATAATGCAAAAACACATCAAGGTAGCAACAAATTCATAAAGTTATAAAGTCATGACAAAACCAACAACAATCTGATGGCTTGAAGATGAATAATAGGAGTAGAAACTTCATCAAATTCAACCCTTTTGTTTTGAGCATAGTCTTGTGCTACAAGTTGTGCCTTCTTTCTAGTAACAAACCATTACTTTTATTGTTCAGAGGCACCTCTATGCCATTCAAGTTGTCATTAACATCTTCCTCTACATCTTTTACTGCACGAGCCTTCTTTCCTTTTGTTGCAGATTTTATTTTCTCAATATTGTTATTAACAACATCAACATGGGATACAATAATATCAACCTTAACATCTTCACGGACATGATCATCATCAATCCCAAAATTACCAGTGTTGTTTTCAAGATTGTTGATAAAAATGTTCTCAACATCATTTGCAACATTATTCTCAGGGGCCACATCATCATTCTCCTTATGAATTGAAGAATTTGTTCCAACATGTCAGACTGGTTGTCCGACATATATCTTGATCCCCTATATTGGTTTCTTGAGTGTCATCCATAACAGTCTTTTGAATAAGAGGATGATTTCTTACAAGCCCATACATGAGTGGAACATCAAAAACTTTTTCACCAGCTGCCAGATCAGACTTATCAAAATGTGGAATATTATGCACTGGACACCCAGTCCGACATGTTGGAAATTGTAGTAGAGTAAAAAATTTCAACACTTTGCATCATGGTAGTGTGTAGCATTATCCACAGTGATCATTGCTTTAACCACATAAAACTTTGCACTGTAAGTTTGTTTCATTTTGCTGCGACTAAGTAGCTTTAGTTGCAATACGAACTTCATTGTGATCTATCATGTCCAATCTGAGGCAATCTCCGATCATCATTAGGAGGTCCTTCGTTACCTCAAGAAGATGCTCTGGTGATGAATCTTCGCCAACAATATCTATAGATTCACCGTATCTTCGACGTCGCCATTGTAAGATCACGTCAGTGACAGAGAATTAAGGTAATGCGAGATCAAAAAGTTGATCAAGAATATTCAATATGATCTTGAAGGTAACTGCTTCCATTCTTTGGTAATTTTGGTGTAGATTTGGATTTGGATTTAGGATCATTCGTTCTCTTACTTTGGGAGTTCTCGCTGGAATCAGAGATCCAAAACCTAGATGAACTATAGTTGAAACAATGATTAATTGGATCGAGCACGAATGACCTTCACATTTGATTGACATTTGTTTCTGATCGCTCTTGATTTGGTAATCATCGAAGGTCACACACTAGCGAATTAAAGAGAATTGAAAATGCAAGATCGTGGAAAACGCGGGAATCAAAAGTCGTTTCCCATAAACTACGCCATTGTTTCGTTCTAGAACTAGAAATGAATCTAATTGGTTGGTGTGGAATCTCGAACAAGTGGTGTTGATCTCTGGTGTGACGGTGCGGGATGGACATGTAAGGTTAGCACTCCAACGCTCAAGTAAATTTAAGATTCAAGATGAGTATAATGAAAAGTGGAGATTAGAAAATGTACCTTGCTTTCCGTTTGTGCCTTTGGCCGACGTAAAACATAAATTATGTTGCACATTTTCTTTTTCCACTTTAGTCCGAAAGTTTATAGATTTGTTCATCAATATATCATTGATTGTATATTAATAAATTAATTTAATATTATATTTAAAAAATTGCATATATTTGTCGTAAAAATAAATAATATGAAAAATAAAAAATTCAAAATAATAATATTTATTAAAATAATAATATTAAAATAAAACCATTCTTTAAAATCTTATAAAAAGAAAAAACACCATTTTAAATTTTTAAAACATTCAATATAATTAAAGTTTTACCATTATATATACTCTAGAATTTATCATGCCAGCCCACAATTTGACCTGACATCCTATATAATTTCAAAAATGTTCTTGTCAAAGAGCAAATAAAAAATTCGGTAATATAATTAAAAATTTCAGTATGAATTGAAAATTTTGGTAGTGCATTTTAAAAGTCTAATATGCTTTTTATCAGTTTTTTTTTAAAAATTTAACACTCCTGATTTTTTGATAAATCTGATATGTTTTGTAATTTTTTAGATTTTAAAAAAATCTGATAGTTTATTTCTGACAGGCACAAAAAAAACCGAAATTTACACTATCGAATTTTTTGAAAAATCCAATAATAACTCATTGATTTTTGAAAAATTCGATAATATGCTTGAAAATTCTGATAAAAACTCATAGACTTTTTGAAAAGTTTAATGAAAACTCATAGATTATTGAAAAATCCGGTAGTATATTTGAAAAATTAAATACAAATTCATAGAGTTTTGAAAAATTTGATAGTGTATTTGAAAAATTAAATACAAATTCGTAGAGTTTTGAAAAATTTAATAGTGTAGTTGAAAAATGCGGTAGTTCAAATTTGATAAATTTTGAATTATTTAGTAAAAACTCATAAAATTCTCCAAAAATCTAATAAAAACTCAAAAAATCTTAAAAAATAATGTAAAACTCATGAAATTCTTCAAAAGCCTGATAAAATCTCACAAAATTTTCAAAATCCAAAAAACACTATATTTTTTAAAAACGTAAAAAATCACAAAAGATATAATTATAAAAGTACCCCTCATATAGCAGAATAAAATTTTATTGTTTGGATCTTTGACCGGTCCAAAACATAAATTATGCTGCAATTTTCTTTTTCCTTTTTATCCAAAAATTTATAGGTTTGTTAATAAATTAGTTTAATAATATATTTATTAAAAAAAATATTTATAAAAATGAAAACATCATTCATAAAAAACAAAACCATGAAAAATAAATTGTTAAAAATAATAGTATTAATTAAAATAATATATATAAATAAAACCATTCTTTTTAAAAAAAAAACATTATAATTTTTAACACATTCAATATAAATAATGTGGTTCAGATTCATTCTCACATTCTCATATAAATATGGCATTCTCATATGATATATATATATATATATATATATATATATATATATATATATATATATATATATATATATATATATATATATATATATATATATATATATATATATATATATATAAACCCATATAGACTATCAAATATATATCATATCTTATTTTCCGTAAAATGGGTATCATATTTGTCTCTATTCTATCTTGACAACTCAATTACCTTTAAATTTATTACTTACCATTTAGATTATCTATTTTATATTCCTTTTTTACTTTTCAAAAGCATATAAATTTAGCCTCAACCTTCTCTCTTCTATAAAACCATAACCAAACCATTAAAATGCTTAAGGACATAACTGTCTTTTCATAGTAAATTCCCCATATATACACCCAATCTTAGAGAGAGAAAATAGAAGATAGAGAGAGAAAGTAAATAAAATAAAAAAAACCATAATTAGCAAAATACAATTGTCAATTGTTTCATCATCCATTCATTATTTTTTCCAAATTGCTTATGATGTTTTTGTTCTTGTTGTTTAAGTTGTCGTCATTTTCTGTTACGAGTTTATCATTCTTCAATCCTTTCAAATAGAATCTCTCTCATCCCTTGTCTCACGCTTACTCTCTTAACTATTTTTACTTTTTTTTTTATAAAACAGTAAATATAAAAAAAAAAAAAAAAAACCTTGTAAAACCACCTTAAACCAGCCAAAACCACTATTTCCCGAAATTCCCGCCGGAAAACCGCTTTTCAGTTTATTCCACCTCGCTAAAACCGGTAAGTTAATTTTACTCTTTTTTTTGTTTGTTTTGAATGTTGCCGGAGATGGTGGTGATTGATTTGTTTTATTATTTTTATTTGAAAGAAGCGGTGTTTGCTAACGTGAGCCGGATGCGCAGGTTGTTGCTAACGTACACGTTGATGGGGACTGAGGTGGTGGTGGATAGATGGGGGACATGGGAGGAGCTCCTCCTCGGTGGAGCCGTTCTTCGCCACGGGACGCGAGCATGGAACGTCGTCGCCGCTGAACTCCGAGCCCGAGCGGTTTGTTCAGACACTTTTACCCCTCAGGTACTATTAATTAAATTAGATAAATCTGATTTTTCTTTTTTCCTTTTTGTTTTTCTCAATGGAATTTTTTTGAATGATTAGATATCATTTGCATTGTTTTTTTGACTTTAAATTTCGAGTTTCTTTAGGTAATTATTGTTTTATTGATAGTGGTTACGTTTAACATATCACATTTTATCTATGAACCACTAATACGTCGGGAAAATGTGTCTGTCTCGGTGTCAAACATTTAAATTAATATTTATGATGAAGCATTAACACGTCTGAAAAATGTGTCTGTATCAAATATTTAAATTAATATTTATGATTATATTAAATTTATTTACTTTTTAAAATTATTATTAGTATTGTCTTAAGATTATATTTGAGGTGTATGTGTTTCATAGTTTCGCCAGCAATATATTTTACGAATGTATTTTTTAATGAAGAATATCTTATATTTAATTAAACATTCATGCATTAACCTTCTATTTTTTTTCAAACATTCATATAAGACTTTAGGAATATGTAATATAAAACATATTTTCTGTGCATCTTAAACAATATTATATTATTATATTTTCATTTTTATTTTTATTGTCTTGAAATATTTGACTAAAGAAAAATATGATTTTTTTTCCTTTTTAATTTAATTTAATTTTTTGAACTTTAACATTTATAATTAATACAAATATTTTATTGGCTTAATAAAATATAACTAAAATGTTTTAGTTAATATTAAATTTATCATTGAACTCAAATTAATAAATAGTTTAAAAAAACTCCTATAAATTAGATAAAATATAAAATATTTAATTTGGATAGATGAAATATTAATTTAAGAGTTTAAAAGTAGTGTATTGACAGTGTAAACTAACTTTACACATACAACCAATCAAAATCCTTACACTTGTCATGTCATATTAATTTTTTTAAATTAAAATTGTGTTTTAATTTGATACATAGTTGTGATTGGTTGGCAGTGTAAAGAGTGCATATTCCTTTTTCTCTTAATTTAATACTTTTTCAATTTTGTTTCATTTGATCTTAAAATATATTTTTTATAATCTGACTTTTATAGTCAATTGTTATCACATAAACTCTTTACATTTAAGAGGCATGTTAACCTGTCTCCTAAACTTAATAGTTAAGAAATTTAAAAAGTTGATACACAAATTATAAAGTAAGATTTTTATTTTATGTATTGTATAAGAATTAAATCTTTTTACCAAAAGAAAGTCCTATTTAAATCTTTGACTCATTATAAGCCGATTTCTTTGGTTACAACTAATAAATAATAATAGGTTAATCACAAGGGAGTACAAATTAATCAAAGAATGTTTATATTTAGACCGTTCTAAGTTACCAAAAAAAAAAATTTAGACCATGAGTCATTATAGAAATCAAATATCTTGACTTTATTTTTTAATTTATTCTTCTCTCCATCCTTATTATAAATAATTTTATTTTTTGAATAATTAATACATTTGATTTATATAATTTTTTAAAATAATTAATTTTAAAAATAATATATTATAATATAATAATAATAATAATAATAATAATAATAATAAAGTTGAAAATATAATAATTTAAATGAAGAGTATAATACCATCAGTGCACATGATCACTTAGGTGGCACAATTCCTTTTGCTTTGTTTGCTATAAATTATACTGATAAGTGATTATGGGCAACCTCTCTTATAAAATTAGTAATCAGAAATGACACATAGCTTAACCTTATATGTTAGTTAATTAATTAATTAAAATAGAAATATTACTTTTGTAGGTCTGTAAAGCTAAATATGAAGACTTGCAACAACGGTATTCTGGGAGCACGTGAGTAGCTCTTTTATTTTTCTTATAAACTTTTTCAACATATTATTTGGCACTACAGATTCACTGTCGCAAGTTTGAATCTGCGTCTTTAAAATCATATGTTCTTTTATCAACTGAGTTCGTCTAACAGAGTCTTTAAAATTATATATTCTTTTTATTTTTATCAACTGAGTTTGCTTAACAAAAATACTTATATGTATAAGCTTTATATTTAATGAAATAGCCTTTGAAGATTTCATAGAAATTGTATAATGATAAAATGACAATAATACCAGGGCTTGGTTTGAAGAGCTTAAGAAGAGAAGAGTGGAAGAGTTAAAAAAAGCTTTGGAACGATCTGAAGATTCAATCGGGTTAGTAGAATTTCACGGTTATCTTTTTTGGTATCGAACAAAGGCGTATTCGTATTCAGTATCTGACATGTGTTTGTGTATGTGTCTGAAACCAACGCGACATTAATATATTTAATATTTAATTTTTCATATATTTCTTTCAGGTCTCTTCAATCAAAGCTCGAAGTCCTCGAGGCCGAGAAGAATGAAAAAAAAGATGATTGTAAAAATGGCTTAGAAAGTCCGGTATCACATATACCGTCCAAGAAATTGCAGAGAGTCGAATCTTCGACTAAAGAGACTTCAAAGGATGAATTATCAACTAAAGAGACATCAAAGGACGATTTATCCGCTGGAAGTTTCACACACGAAACGAGGCTAAACTGGTCTTCTGAATCCCAGCTTCCAGCCGCGTCTGCCGATGATAATGAAACTAAGCCCGAAGTTTCACAATCTACCGAGCAGATTAAAGTTTCGAATGTAGATAGTTTGGCGAATTTTTTATACGAAGGACAAATAAAAACTTGTAGAAAACCGAGAGGGAAGCGAAAACGGAAGGATTGTAGCAGAAACATTAAGGAAGAAGCAAGTGTTGGACTTGGAGAAAGTGACTTATTAGATTCGGCCGATGTTCTTTCTTGGTGTAAAGAAAGTTCTACCAGTAACTGCGGTGAAGTTGCAAAGTCTTCTGAAGATGTAGATAATCGAAATAAGAACTTGAAAAATCGTAACGCGGAAGATATGATTGAGATTTTAGATTCTATTTTTGAAACTAAAGGCGCGTCTGCCTTCCGTCGCAGACTCGATAGTCAGGTATGTGTAAATAGAGTCTCATCTTGTACATTTGTAGTTAGTTTTCGAGTCTTCTATTCATGAAGCTTTCGATATAGTGGATGGAGATAGTTCTCTATTTTGTTTTCTAGGTAGTCATAGAATAACTAGTTCATTCATATATTTTACAACAGAAGAGAGGGCGGTACAAGAAAATGATCCGGCAGCACATGGATTTCGACACGATAAGGTCAAGAATCAGCATCCGAACGATTAAATCAACCGCAGAACTATTCCGAGACTTGCTGCTACTCACCAACAATGCCTTAGTCTTCTACTCGAAGAACACTCGCGAGTATAAAACTGCTCTCGTTCTAAGAGACATAGTCACCAAAAAAATGAGAGAAAATTTCAAGAATAGTAATAATAGTACTAGCAGCAGCAAAGTCAGCAAACTCGCCGAGCCGAATGAGTCTGTGAAATTACCTGTTCATAATGTTCATGTGAAACCGAGAAGTGTAAGACCAGGAAACAGAAAAATCGTTGCAAAGGCTAGTGGTGGTGGTGGCAACAACTCTGCATCGGCGATGTCACACTCGCAAGGAACTAAGAAGCCGGTTAAAGCCGATTCTTCACCTTCTGTGGAATCTTTAAAGGCTGTGAAGAAAACTTTTAGTAGACCGAAAAGAGTTGAACGTGTGACTTCAAGTCAAAAGACTACAACGCCGCCGAAAGGAAAGAAAAGAGTTAGAACAAAACCATAGAGATTTATTTAAGGTTTAACCAATAGGTTTGTGTTTTTTGTACAAAGATTTTCTATTTTTTGGTTAGGTGTATGTATGCAACCAACCAAAGTGAACTAGGGTTAGATGCAGTAGGGAAAACTAACTAAAAATATATGAAATAGTTCTGAAAATTTATTGTTAAGAAGCTTAAATTTGTAAGCAGCAACTTTTTTGTAGCAGTGGATATGACTTTCTATTCATCTTTTGCTTTTGCTGCAAAAGATTGATGAAATGGATGAGAAGTGATTAATGAAAGATTAATGAACAAGATAATTTCATTTTCTGATCAAAATTTTATGTTGGCCTATGTTTGGTGGGAAGTGTTAGTAATGAACTTAAACTATGAAATGGAAAATGTCTATAGAAATTTAGTAAACATGATTAACCAAACTGTTTGTTCTGTCTGAAAATAATTTATAAAACAGTGGAAATGTTGTTTTTTTGGAAACCAGAACAGAAGAGATGCATCGATAAGCTTTTTCTTGAGACAACAAAAATATATTTGTTTACTTATTTCGATAAAATTAGGGTCCTTGGCCTTTTATAAAAGGGGTTGCACTTCTCACTTTAGTGACACTCTATGTAAATTTAAAATTACACTTGTGAATCCGGAAATATATTTTCGAACAAATCTTATATACACCAAATTCATATATACACCAAATTCATGTGTAAGTGAGTCGCATCTTTATTTTTCTCAAAAATGAATTTGAAGATGCAAATTTTCGCGATAACCTCATATACATCACATCCTTTCATAAGTAAGTCACACTCTTATTTTGTCATAATTTAGTCTGAAGATGTAGTCTGAAGATGCATATCCGTAAAAGTTATAGAAGTATTTTTCCGTAATCACGAGGGAAAGGGAGGAATACACTAAAAATTTGATATTTTTAAAGAAATACACTAAAAATTTCAGTAAATTTGATATTTTTAAAGAAATACATTAAAAATTTCAGACGGTTTGAGGGGATTCGGAGGGGAGGCGAGGTGATTTATATTAATTAGGATCCGTTTGGTTGGAGGTAAATGGAGGGGAGGGGATTTTTAATAGCTTAGGTGTTTGGTTCAAATTTGATTTACAGAAATTTGATTCAGTAAAATTTGTAGAAATTTGATTCAGTAAAATTTGATATTTTTAAAGAAATACACTAAAAATTTCAGACGGTTTGAGGGGATTCAGAGGGGAGGCGAGGTGATTTATATTAATTAGGGTCCGTTTGGTTGGAAGTAAATGGAGGGGAGGGAATTTTTAATAGCTTAGGTGTTTGGTTCAAATTTTAAGAGGGGGAGGAGAGGTAGATGGAGGGGACCAAATTTCCTGCTGAGCCACTTTTTGCTTCCCCCGATTTGGGGGGATTCGGAGGTGAGGGGAGGTGATTTATATTAATTATAATTATATTTACATATTTATCCTTGTTATAATTATAATTAAAATTTTTATTTTATTTTATATATTTTTATGTTACTTTTTAACCATTGCAATATTTTTGTTTCAAATATTTTTATTAGATTTTATTGTATTCGATAAATTTTTTAAACTATATATTATAACTGTTATGTTTTTATAAGTTTTTTTGATGTTATCGAATTGAATACTTATAAATAGTAAATATTGTGAATTTTATAGTAAAATTACAAGGTTAAAAATGTAAATTAGTTTTAAAATACCTCCCCTCCCCTTGTGAACCAAACATATTTGTAAATAAAATTCCTCCCCTCCCCTCCCCCTTCATATTTTGAACCAAACATATATGTAATTAAAGTCCCTCTCCTCCCTTCCTCTCCCCTCCCATTGATAAAATTCCCTCCCCTCTCCTCCCCTCAATTGAACCAAACGGAAATGTAATATGTCATGTATAATAAGTATAATATCATAATAAATTTGTTATTGATTAAACCATACATTGATGTAATAAGATTAAAATGGCATATATTAGAATCAATTCAGAATCAATAATACAACAAAAATGATAAATTGCAAACTATAATACTATCTCTCTATTCATACTCCCTAATACAAATATTATCAAATATTACTGGTATATCGGACCCCCTTGTTCCTTCTTTTCCTCTTTTACTTCAATGTCGTCCTTGTCTCAGATAGAACATCATCTATAATGGCCCTCGCATAAGTGTCTTTCAAAAAGTCTCCTCTCTCTTTATACATGATCGTGCAATGGCCTTTATACGACGACATGAGGCTATCCATCAACGACATGATTTGCCCTAACCTGCTCCTCCTCTAATATCTCTTGATGAGGTCGCCTAGGTGAATCTCCGTGAAGATCTAGTGTCTTATAAGGATGTGACACTCTAAAATACCATTGGATGTAGCTGAATGCAATACTCCATTTGTGAGAAGTTGTCATACTTCTTGTTTCACCTGGTACAAAATGATTATAGAAATCATCATATATCGCATATACATCTCTACGAACCATGGTGGGAGGAGCATCAGACACTGAGGGGGTCTCTTGGAATAACCTGTAGAGACCTGAATTGATGCATGACTCGATGAGACAGATGGAGATATGTAACACCCCTTTTTACCCCATAATTAATAAGTATATAATCAGAGAATAAGCATGCATATAACTCAAAAGGGCGTCACATCGACGTTTTCAAAAAAAACTAAAAGCTTTAAAAAAAACCGACAGCATTTATCCACAAAATACAATACACCTGGTCATTTCAAATAACACCTAACATATAATCATAATTCATCTAGAATATGCATTAACAGCGGAAAGTAATACTCATGTGTTTCATATAAATGATACATGTCCCATACCAGGATCATATCTCCATAAACAACTCATAAGATAACCAATTAAACGTGTTCAAAAGTTATAACAAAATACATAAACAAATAGAACATGAGTTCAACGTCTAAGCTACCCAGTGTTACATGACCAGAGCATTGACTCGCTACTTAATTACCAAGCAACTTGAAGAACTCCGACTAGATCACACGCCAGCTACTAATCGTCAAAACCTGTATGTCGTCAAACGAGGGCAACATTAAAACAAAAGGGTGAGAATACGAACCATTATGAAGAAAGTATAATGAGATACAATGGTTAAATCAACAATTCTAGGAATACATTACACCTTGCCTAATCATGTAAATTAATACTAATCAATATAATCACATACATTAACCGTACAACAAGTATAAGAGTATAATATCTCAATACTATATTCTCAATTGTGCACATAGCCATAATTATCACATATTCCCGCATTTAACCAATTATGTATTCAAACATCACCCATTCTCAATTATCAACTAATACAATATCACCACAACACCAAGTGTACGTAATCAATTACCAAACTCATACTCATAGCATTACAACATCGATGCACATAATCAATTGTTCACTCGTACACTTATCACAACAACATAATGCACATAATCAATTATCACAATCATGCACATATCACGACAACATAATGCACATAATCAACTATCACATAACTCTAATGTGACTCAATGAAACATGTGACACTATGCATGTGGTACCAATGTGAAATTCTAAGTTTCACCGGCCTCCGATTCATATCTCTAGAATCTAAGCCACACTTCCGATCCGGACAAGACCAAAGTCCACCAATTGTAAACATATAGTTACGGCTTCCGATTCACTTTAGAATCCAAGCTCGCTTGTGTTTCAAAGCAAATCCACCTGTGTTTCAAGGCACACTATGATATGAAAGTATGTACAATATCACAAATATATGCAATTAAGATCATCTCTACCATCTTAACTGTCCGCATATCACAATAATTCAACTCTATGAATTATCCACCAATTGTACAAAACATTCACAACACACACACATCATTAACATATAAGAGGCCAATTAATCAATTACGATTCACACAATCCAATTAACACTAGTAACCATACTATCTCATGTTAATTCTCATTTTGCCAATTATACATGAACACACACTTTCAACATCAAGCAATTAATCATTAGAATTAATATTAACCAACTACTCACAGAGAATCAATATTAGCACAACATCATTGGCATGAAAATATATATTTCTCAACATACATATTCAAGACAAAACACAATTACGGACAAATCCTCAAAATATCGTAATTTACCGACAAATCGAATAATTGATCTAATTCTAAATTTATTCCAATCAATTGAACTCATTGAAATTAATTCAACTATTAATTAAATCAACTAATTAATAATTATTTTACATGAGTTCCAATTTACTCTATTATTTTCTATTACAAAACCAATATTTGATATAAGAAATATTCAAATTTACCCAATTTCGGTCGGTTCGTAAAACATCATCATTTCAACAAAATAATACTATCATGTTAATCTACTAATTAATCTTAGCTACCATGTAAATTTTCATTAAATTCCGCACAACTAATTATACCGTTTAATTCCGCTATTCGGTCAAACGGAACTGTTTTGCATTTATTTTTGTTTTCTAATTGTCACTGTTACACAATTTATTATTCTACTACTTTCATTATATATCAATTTCTATTTAATATATATATACATATGATACGCTACAGTAACTAGGTGAACCATGCTTCATTTCAATTCTCCAATGCATACATACATATATGCCGCTACAGGTAAAGAAGAACAAACATATTGGAATTTGTTGTATCGCTACAATGTAGAAAGAGAGGACATCTCCAGTATATGCACATCATAAAAGAAACAGAGCACACACGCATATATATATATATATATATATATATATATATATATATATATATATATATATATATATATAACACCCTTATGTCAATTTCAAACACAATTAATCAGCACAAATCAAAGATTACTCATCGAAACTTAACAATTTCAAAACCATTAAAATTAGAGATTTCAACCTAAATATGTTTCTACCCATTGATCAAATTAGACTAACCCATAATAATAGGGATTCTCCCCCTTACCTCTTCAATGTGCTTCAAACCCTAGCTTTTGCCCCTTGTTATTCTTCCCCTTTCTTCTTCTCTTAGTCTCCTTTCTCCTCTTCTTTGCAAATAAACAAAGTTATCATACCTCTACTCTTCCAACCCTTACTATATTATTCATATTGGGCTTAACCCATATAATTCTACTTCTTAACTAATTAGGCCCAATTGATAAAATAGAGCAGTCAAATAAATAATTATGCTCCAACAAATAATATTATTACCCTTAATATTATTTTCCGATTTAATCCAATTAAATCCGAATTTATCTCAAATAAATAAAATCCAATAATAATATTATTTCTAATATTATTTCTCTACATATTCCATTTTATTAATTCTTCGATTAACCGAATAAATTCCAACTTCACTTAGTAATCCAAACATGTTTCTCAATAACACTGACGATCCAATTAATTATCAAACTTCGTCCAAGTTAAGTAAATAAATCCTTATTTAATTAGTCAAATAATAAAATTCGGGCTGTTACAACTCTCCCCCACTTAAAATATTTTCGTCCTCGAAAATTCAGTCGACACAACCATTTCAACACCAAAACCACATCCACTATCTTTCTCGATTCATACTGATACGAAACGTTCTACACTTACGAATACACAAAGCTTCAAAAGATATCATTCCAATATCCGAAGAAAATACCATTCAAACACACAATCCTTTCGATGCACAACTTAGCAAGTCTCTTCATCGGATAATCCATCTTCAACGGAATGAAACGAGCACATTTGTCAACTACCCGCA